>NC_041391.1:8056806-8060237 GCF_002162155.2 Triticum dicoccoides | reverse complement strand
TAGGGGTTTCCCTACCCAGAGCTCCAGCCAGTGCCGACACCGCCCCCTGCCGAGCGCCATGGGCCCAGGGTGGGGCGTCGCGCCACCCATAGCAGCCCCTTCCGCCGGTGCCTTGGCAGGCCAACCAGAACCCCTGGACGGAGTTCGTTCACGCGTACTCCATGCCTATACCGTGCGCCCCCGTCCCCGGTTTCTTCGGCACCCGCCCGGCCTCTCATCAGGCGCTCTACATGGCCCCACAGCCTTACGCGCCTGCGCTGCCGCCGTCGGCCGGTGGGTACCCGCCGCTCCTCGCGGTGTCACCTCCACAGCCTCTGCCTCAGCCCCGGCCCTCCCGCTGGCGCCTTGGGGCCCCGCCCTTCTAGAGGCTCTCCACGCCGCCCCCACGCCACAACAGTACACTAGCGGTGGCGACTGGTACATGGACACCGGAGCCACGACTCACATGGCCGCCAACCCCTGTAACCTTCTTACCGCCCACCCCGTTCACACCACTGCTCGCATTACCGTGGGCGACGGTTCCTCCATGCCCATTACTCATGTGGGTCATGCTGCTTTTCCACCTAACTCCATGCCATTATATCTTTCTAACATACTTGTCTCTCCTGACCTTATTAAAAATTTTGTTTCCGTTCGTTCTCTTACACGTGAAAATCCTGCCACCGTGGAATTTGACATGTTTGGCTTTTCTGCTAAGGATGCCCGTACCCGGATGGTGCTCCACCGATGTGACAGCCCGACGAGCTCTATCTGGTCCACTCATCCACCTCCTCCATCGCTGCATCCATGGCGCTTTCCGCCGGAGTGGACCTTTGGCACGCTCGTCTCCGTCATCCCAACACCGCCACCCTTCGTCATATTCTTCGTAGTTTTTCATTCACGTGTAATAAGATTGATGATCACACTTGTCATGCTTGTTGTCTCGGCAAACATGCTCATCTTCCTTTTAGCACTTCCTTGCATGTTGCATCATACCCGTTTGAGTTAATTCATAGTGATGTTTGGACCTCTCTTGATGCAAGTAACACTGGCTATCTTTATTATCTTGTCCTACTTGATGATTTTTTGCACAATGTGTGGAACTTCCTGTTGCAGTGAAAGTCAGATGTTGTTGCCACTCTCACCGCTTTCTATGTACTCTTATGTCTCCATGCAGTTTGGGCGTCCCATCCATGCGTTGCAAAGAGACAATGGGAAGGAGTTTGATAATCTTCCGATCCGCAACCCTCTCGCCACACATGACACAATTTTTCATCTCACTTGCCCATACACTTCACAACAGAATTGTCGCGCTGAGCATGTACTTCACACTCTTAATGGCTGTGTCCGCACCCTCCTCTTTCATGCCAACGTGCAACCACGTTTTTGGCCCAGCGCGCTTGCCACCGCCTCACCACTAATCAACATTCGTCCTTGTCGCACTCGCGGGAATTTTGCACCTCATCACCTCTTGTTCGGCATGCCATCCTCCTATGCTGAGCTCCGCATCTTCGGTTGCCTATGCTACCCTAGCATCGCTTCCACTACTCCGCATAAGCTCGCACCTCGGTCCGTGGCCTGCATCTTTCTCGGCTATCCCCCCAACACCAAAGGCTACCACTGCTATGATCCTATCTCACATCGGGTGATCACTTCTCGACACGTTTACTTTGATGAGATGGTTTTTCCGTTTCAGTAGGTACCTTCGGATGTTGTGTCCTTGCTCGCTCCCCGTGACGGCCGCCCACGTGCTTCTCTTGGGCCGCCTCCCGGTTTTGAGGTTCCCCCCCCTCGCCGCGGGTTGAGTTCCTCCCTGGTTGGCTGCCTCAGGGGTCGCACCCCCCCGACGCCATTGGCGTCCTCGGCTCCCGCGACACCCTAGGCATCCCCGGCGCCCCTCTCGGCGTCTCCCACCGCCTCGCCCGTGGCCTCGCTTGCAGCCTCGCCCGCGGCGGCCTCATCCGCGGTCTCGCCCGCGACCTCAGCGGTAGAGGGCTCTTCTTCGTCATCGCCCCCTGCTGCCCCGGACCCGCTGCCCCACCCGATGACTCACACTCGGGCTGGTACTCTTCGGCCGAGCACATGGTACCCCAGTGATGAGTACCTTCTCGCTGCTTCCTTCTTTGAGCCGTCCCATCTCCCATCATCAGCTCGAGCTGCCCTTCGGGATCCTCATTGGCTCGCTGCGATGCAGGAAGAGTTCGACGCTCTCCAACGGAACCACACATGGCAGCTCATCCCTCGGTCACCTCGTGCCAACATCATCACGGGCAAGTGGGTCTTTCGGCACAAGACTCGTCCGGATGGCACTCTCGAGCGCTACAAAGCTCGCTGTGTGGTTCGGGGCTTCCGGCAATGTGCGGGCAAGGACTTCACCAACACTTTTGCCCCGGTTGTTAAACCGGGCACGATACGCACCGTGCTTCAGTTAGCCGTCTCCCGAGCTTGGCCTGTGCATCAGTTGGACGTCTCCAACACCTTCTTGCACGACCACCTTGCTGAGCAGGTGTTCTATGAGCAGCCCACAGGCTTCGTCGACGCCACGCATCCAGACCATGTGTGCCTGCTCTTCCATTCACTTTACTGGTTGAAGCAGGTACCTCGGGCTTGGTACTAGCGCATCGCTGCATTCCTACAGACGCTCAGATTTACATCCACTCGCTCTGATAAGTTGATCTTCGTGTACCATCACGGAGCTGACACGGCCTTCTTGCTGCTCTACGTCGACGACATCATCATGACGGCATCCACTGTCGTGCTCCTTCAGCGGCTTGCTGCCCGTCTTCACGATGAGTTTTCCCTTAAGGACTTGGGCCCCTACACTACTTCCTTGGCATCAAGGTGGTTCGACGGCCAGACGGGTTTTTCCTACACCAGCAGCGCTATGCCCATGAGCTTCTTGACCATGCTGGCATGCTTAACTGCAAGCGCGCTCCCATGCTAGTCGACACCAAGGCCAAGGTTTCCACTCTGGAGGGTTCTCTCGCATCCGACGCGGCATTCTATTGCTCCATTCACTACTGGAATTAGCTTATTTCCCGTCTGCCAACTCTTTGCCGTCTGCTGGCTGACGGCAAAGAAGGTCTTTGCCGTTAGCCACACGAAAACGGATGGCAAAGATGTGGCTGATAGCAAACAAGGTCTTTGCCATCAGCCAGTTCTTTGCCGTCCGCTAGTTGACGGCAAAGAGGTGGGTGCGTCCAGTTATTGTTTAACCAACTCAAGCCCACCGGCCCCACCTCTTTGCCATCCGCTAGCGAACGGCAAAGAGGCGGGTACGTTAACGGTCGTCCCGCCCCCGTCCTCTGTCTCTTCTCTCCACTCTCTCATTCCCTCCCCACCCACACACCCGCGCCGTGGCTGTTGACCCCGTCTGCCATAGCCGACTGCCCCGCACCCCTCCCCTACGGCGCACCGACCTCCACCGCACCCACGTTGCCCCTTCCACGTCG
>NC_041391.1:8055780-8056502 GCF_002162155.2 Triticum dicoccoides | reverse complement strand
AGCCCGCGCCCCTGCCGCCGACCCCATCCGGTGTAGCTAGTCGCCCCGCACCCCTCCCCAACCTCCACCGCGGCCCCGCCGCCCTTTCCACGTTGGCCAGCCACGCCACGGCCGTCCCCGCCCCGTCGCCGTCCCCGCCGTCCCACCGTGGCCGTCCGGCCTCCCCCTCCACCGGGTCGCCACCTCCTCCATCAGCCGCCGCGGCCGTCCGGCCTCCCCCTCCACAGGGTCGCCGCCTCCTCCTGTAGGTGAGCTCCCCCTTTTTTGTTTAATTAGTTTCTTTTTGTTTCTTTTAGTTTAGTTTCTGTTTTAGTTATAGTTTTAGTTTAGTTTTAGTTTCAGTTTCAGTTTAGTTTATTTTAGATTAGCTTTAGTTTTAGTTTATTTTAGATTAGTTTTAGTTTTAGTTTAGAAGAAGAAGTAGAAGGAGGAGGAGGAGGGAGGAACAGGAGGAGGGAGAAGAAGAAAGAAGAAAAGAAGAAGAGGAAAAAGGAGAAGAAGAAGAAGAAGAAGAAGAAGAAGAAGAAGAAGAAGAAGAAGAGGAAGAGGAAGAGGAGGAGGAGGAGAAGAAAGAAGAAGAAGAAGAAGAAGAAGAATAAGAAGAAGAAGAAGAAGAAGAAGAAGAAGAAGAAGAAGAAGAAGAAGAAGAAGAAGAAAGAGGAGAGGAGGAGAAGAAGAAGAAAGATGAGAGGAGGAGAGGAAGAAGAGAAGAAGAAAAGGAA
>NC_041391.1:8051057-8055164 GCF_002162155.2 Triticum dicoccoides | reverse complement strand
CCGACCCCCGACACCCTGACACCACACCCCGACACCCTGACAGCACACCCCGACCCCGACACCCTAACACCCCGATCGACCCTGGACATGATGATGATACAACAACATCATATATATTTGTGTTGATCGGGTGTATTTTTATTATGTTCATGATGATGATACACTTAAATTATATACATATTATTATGTTCATGTCAGGTATCCAATTTTTTTATGTTGTACTAATTTCGTTTACTTTTTGTCATTGCAGGTGTTGACAGGATGGTGGGCAAGGGTCCAGAGCGCCTCGAGCCTCCCGCGAGCGCTACTTGGAGGGGTGGTACCATTATTGCACCCCAGCCCCTCCGGAGAGCGCTGCTAGACAGTATGCAGACAACTGCAGCGGGCGCTTCTACTTCGGCCGGGAGAGGTCAGGGGAGGACGAAGAAGGCTGGTAGAGGTGGACATGGCAGTGGGAGAGGTAGGAAGGCTGCTACACCTTCCTCGCCGCCATCCTCAGCTGATTCACCCGACCACATGACTGCTCTGTCTGACGTGGACCCGTCTCGGACTCCGGTCCATGAGCCTCCGGTCGTTGATCCTTCGCCCCACCAGACTCGGATCGCTGATCCTTCGCCCCACATGAGTCCAGTCCCAGAGTCTTCATCCCAAAAGACTTCGGTCATGGGGTATTCGTCCCAGAAGACTTCGGTCATGGGGTCTTCGTCCCAGAAGACTCTTGTCCCGCTGTCTTCTTCCCACGAGAATCCGGTCCCGCCGTCTTCTTCCCACAAGACTCCGGAGGCTAGTAGCCTGAAGGATGGTAGCGAGGACACCTTTTCAGATAATAGCTACAGCGACGACGAGCTAGTCGAGAAGGGCAAGAAGGTCTACAAGCGTGGTTGTACAAAGCTCCCGCCCGTGCAGACGACCCCCGACCAGAGGTGGTTGATTGCGCCTAAAGGGTTGAAGTAAGTGCATTTACTATTTTTAACCTTTTGCCTTCATGTTCCTTCAAATTAATATCTAATGCGTTGGCCTTGTCATACTGCAGGGGCTGGGTATACCCCCGTGACCTTGGTGTCCGCAGGCCCAACCAGGTCCTTGGCACACTTTGCCAGCAGCACTTCCCTGGGTGGGTCACGATGCCCGGTGAGGGTCAGGTTCCAAAGCTAGCACTGAGCTGGGAGCTGTACTCTGTTGCCCCGGCCCCTCCGGGGGAGATTGTCGCCGGTGTCGCATGCGAGACGGTGGCCGACATTGTGTTCCATCGGTTTTGGGTAATTTCTCCTTTACAGAATTAAAAATGAACACTACCTAGCTAGTGATTGTACTAATAATTGTTGTCTTCTTTGATTGCAGAACTTCTACATCGTTTCAGAGGGAGAACAGGAGGCCGCGGCTATGGCTGTCAAAGCCGAGTGCAAGCACCTACTTCAGAACTTACGGCGCGGGCCGTTTGAGACTACTACACCTCGCAGGGTATTAGGAGGGCCAAGAAGAAGTGTCGCTACAAGTTTCTGAGTAGGGAGAAGTACTTGGCGGTAATTATACCTATTCTTAAGGCCTTGAACTTAGTTTTCTTGATTTGATTCATAGCGCTGGAATTTCTCTCGACTCACTTAGGTGCCCCCGAGACGGTGTGTCGATAAGATGGACTATTGGGAGGCGTTGGTGGATGCATGGTGCTCTCCCTAATGGCTACTCAAACACCAAAGGGCCAAGGATAAGTGCGAACAAATGGAAGGTGTGCCACACCATCAAGGGAGCTCCAACCTGTTTGAGTACGGGGATAACTGGGTATGTGGTTTGCTACATAATTCATGCAATTTCATTCTTCATGGTAGCATTTATCCTTTCCAAAATGACTTAATATGCTTAGTTAGTTAAAAAAAAGGCATAACTACCTTGATAGTTCATTTATGACATATTTAGCTCTAAAATGACATAATAACGTTTAGATAGCTCTATAAAATGACTTAATAAGCTTTAGTTAGTTAAAAAATGGCATAACTACCTTCGATAGCTCAATAATGACCTAAACTAATCTTAGCTAGTTCATTCATGACATAATTAGCTCTAAAATGACATAATAACCTTAGATAGCTCTATAGAATGCCTAAATATGTTATAGTTAGCTAAAAAAGAGCATAACTACCTTGGATAGCTCAATAAAGACATAATTAGCATACTTTGGGCAAAAATGGCATAATAATCTTGGTTACCTCGAAAATGACCTAAACTTAGCTTATTTTCCTCGAAAATGACATAATAACCTTTCTTAGCTCCAAAATGACCTATTTACATAGCAATATCATTCTTAATGCTAGCTTGAGCCCTTAACTAATATTTTGTTCCTCTCTCTCAGGCGCAGTACCACAAGAAGCCTGTGCCAAGTCTGTTCGACCTCTATGGCATGGCCCATATGGCCTCGTACAAGAAGGCCAAGGCATTCACGGAGTCTAACCTAGATCATCCAGAGAGCTTCACCAACATCTCCTCCCACCACAAGCTTGTGAAGTACAAAGACGAGGGGAAGACGAGGAAAGGGGAGGACTTTAACCCGAGCCAGGATCCTTTTGATACAGAGCTGGTGATGATATCTGGTGGCGGGAGGTCCCATGGCTCTCAAGCCATTGCTGATGGACTAATATGTTGTCCTAAGACTCTCTTGTAGATCAAGAAGCACATGAGTAGCTCTGATCGTGAGATAACGCCTCGTGCATGGCCCGCAGAGCTCGCCGTGGCAGTTAGTTATACGGACTCTCTGACCTTTCCTCCATTACATTGTGTGTGCGTCCGTTGATGATTACAATGCTAACGAGGAGTGCTGTGTTGCAGACAGCGGTTGAGAAAGAGAGATTGAAGACCCATGCGCTTTTGGAGGAGGCAAAAGGGAGGAGGCGGAGAGGGAGATGGAGAGAGAGGAGAGGACGACTAAGCTGTTGGAGGAGGAGAGGAACCAGAACGAGGCGTCTCACTGGGCCCTATACGAGATCATCGTGGTACGTTTCTCGCACATATTAGCCCACTCATGCACGTAATGTTCGCATTACTAACTAATATGACTGACTCGTGAGAACCAAATGTGCACACCATGTGCGAGAAAAACGCTCAGGCCCCTCCGCCGATGCCCCAGATTGCTCCGGCGGCCACGGTGAGTTTGATTTGAACGGTCCTTAGTTACTACTATTCACATTTCAGTTTGCATCATGCTAACGAGACATTATTGGAAATGATCTTTGGTTTAGCATGGCTCCCGACAAGCATCGACCAATCCTTCAGCGTCTACCAATGCCGGAACCCCGACCGGTCCTTCACCTCCGCCTGCCAATGGCGCAGCCCCGACCATTCCTACACCTCCGTGATAACGGTATTTTTCTTCTTATTTAGCTTGTTTAGTCCATTTATGACACAATTTAGCCTATTTAGTCCACAAATGACATAATAAGATGAAGAAAAACAAGGAAGAGGAAGGAAAGAAGGAATAGGAAGAAAAGAAGAAGAAAAGAAGAAGAAGAAGAAGAAGAAGAAGAAGTCTTCTTCTTCTTCTTCATTTCCTCCTCTTACTTGTTTTTATTCATATACTTAGCTTGTTGTCCTCTAAAATGACACAATAAGCTTAGTTAGGTAAAAAATGGCATAATTTGCTACGTTAGCTCAAAAATGGCATTTTTCTTCTTATTTAGCCTATTTAGTCCATTTATGACATAATTTAGCCTATTTAGTCCACAAATGACATAATAAGATGAAGAAAATTAAGGAAGAGGAAGAAAAAAAGGAACAGGAAGAAAAGAAGAAGAAGAAGAAGAAGAAGAAGTCAGAAGAAAGAGACTTCTTCTTCTTCTTCTTCTTCTTCTTCTTCTTCTTCTTCTTCTTCTAACTTTCTTGTTTCCCATTTTGCAGATTTAATTCACTATATGGAAGCTTGCATGGATGGAGTGCTTGTTTCTCTGTTCTTCTTTTCGTTTGTATCGAAGAATAATGTGGAACTTGTTATATGGATGCATGGAACAATGTGTTGGATGAACATTGTGATATTAGTGTAAGATGTGTGGATGAAACTGTGCTTCTTATGTATGTATATATGTCATGGATGGAGCTATGTGTTGGATACATCATATGTCC
>NC_041391.1:8040314-8050925 GCF_002162155.2 Triticum dicoccoides | reverse complement strand
TGTGAATTCCAGTGAAATTAAATGGATATAAATAAAAATAGGGGACATATAGCCTCTTTGCCCTCTGCTAGCGGATAGCAAAGAGCTTTGCCGTCTGCTAGCAGACGACAAAGAGGACACGTGGCAGCCACCTGTAGAAACTGGGAACACTGGCTGCCTATTTGGACAGTTTGCCGTCCGCTGGCGGACGACAAAGACCTTTGAATCTTTGCCGTCTGCTGGTAGACGGTATAGCTGGCCACGTGGCAGCTTCCTAGTGCTAGCCTAACTGAGCTCTTTGCCGTCCGTTAGCGGACGGCAAAGAGCTTCGACTCTGTGCCGTCCGCTGGCGGACGGCAAAGAGCGCCGTTAACCCCCTAACGGCTCTGATGCCACATCACTGCCGTCCGCTGTGTTTGCCGTCTGCTGGCCTTAGATGGCGGACGGCACAATCCTTTGCCGTCTGTTTCATGGAAGCGGACGGCAAAGAAGGCCTTTGCTGGCACCTGTTCAGACGGACAGTTTGCCGTCTGCTGGCGGACGTCAAAGAAGTTTGCCGTTCGGGATCTATGCCTTTGCCGTCTGCCATGGCGGCGGCAAAGAAGCTGTTTCCAGTAGTGATTGTGGGCGCTCTACAGTATCTGACTCTAACGCGGCCCGACTTGCAGTATGCTGTTCAGCAGGTCTGTCTTCACATGCATGCTCCTACGACTCCCAATGGACCCTGGTGAAGCGTATCCTCCGTTACATACGCGGCACCCAGTCCATGGGACTTAAGTTGACGGCCTCCGCCTCCACCGGCCTTGTCGCCTACTCCGATGCGAACTGGGTTGGCTGCCCGGACACACGTTGCTCCATCTCGGCGTACTGTGTCTACCTTGGGCCGTCCTTGATCTCTTGGTCATCCAAGAGACAGCCCACAGTCTTCCGCTCGAGTGCCGAGGCAGAGTATCAGGCAGTGGCTAACGCCGTTGCTGAATGCTCTTTGCTTCGTCAGCTGCTTCAGGAGTTGCTTTGTGATGTTCACAAGGCCGCGCTCGTCTACTACGACAACGTTTCCGCCGTGTATCTCTCCGCCAACCCGGTCCATCATCGTCGAACGAAGCACATTGAGCTTGACATACACTTTTTTCGCGAGCAGGTGGCTCTTGGGCGCATCCGGGTCCTCCACGTCCCGACGGCGCAACAGTTCGCCGATGTCATGACGAAAGGACTGCCTACTTCTGTCTTCGAGGAGTTCAGGTCCAGTCTTTGCGTCTCCGGCGACGCTTCGACTGCGGGGGGTGTTGAACATATGGTGTATGCATGTATATTGTGTAACTCGGCCCACCTCCTAGTCCTTGTATAGTTGAGGTTGTGACCCACTTTGTACTCCATATATACGTGCGGTATGCACCGATCAATACATCATGTAGCATTGCCAAACTCTCGTTTCCAACAGCCCTAGCGGGGCGGCGCGAGGGACCTTGCGTGCGCACCCAGGCGAGTTGTGCTAGTCTATATCGATTCAGTCATGGTACTACTGTGCATTGTTCATTTTGTCCATTACTACAACATAATCCTGCACAAAGAACAAGAATTTTAAACTATTGATTGCAATGTTGTCTTTGCTAACCAAACTTACGTACATACATTCCTTCCAGACATTTTTTTTCACACTTTATTTATTAGCCATCCGTGCAAAAGAAAAAGAAAAACACCCACAAAATGATTTGTTCAGCAGAATTAAGGTGATCGATACTGGTATTATGAAACTATGAATACATTTATTTAGAAAAGAGAAACAATGAGCACATGGACTTTGCTCTCACCACATAGCAGATAGAACCAATGGGCTCTTTTGAGTTGTTAACAGGCCGGCACAAACTGATTGGGCTGGACATGGATGGGCCGGCCAATATTACAGCTCTCCCCCCATCACTCTCCTCAGTCTCACTCCTCGTTCCTCAGTCCCCAAAGTCCGCTGTCACTCCCATCACTCTCAGAGAGTTGAAGCGGAGCCGCCGGCGACATCACCCGGCTCCCGCTACGCCGTCCGCCCGCGATTGGAGGTCAGCCCCTTCCTCACCCTGCTGCCCCATCCACGGCAGCCGCTGGCGACTCCAAGTCCTTCCTCTTCCTCTCCATCTCCATCTAATCTAGAAAACCCTAGCTAGATTTTCCCCTCCTAATTATTTTCTTCTTCTTTTTATAATTAATTTTTCCCTAGTACAGAAAACCCTAGCTACATTCTCCATCTCCATTTATTCCTTCTTTTTTCTTCTTATAATTTAATCTTTTTGGCTAGTATAGAAAACCCTAGCTAGATTTTCCCCTCCTAATCAAGCGCTAACATTCCTCCCCTGCTGCAGCGGTGGAGAGAGAGAGAGAGAGAGGGGATGGATCCAGATGATGCTGAGATTCCCCAAGGCCAAGGGTAAGATTCCTCTCCCTCTTGGCCTCTTCATCTTGCACAGTGCGTGCCCTACATGTATGCCATGCTGAATGGGATATGCATATTTGTGTGTGCCCTACTTTGTGTATGCTATGCTGTGCTGGATGGATCGATTTAAATATGTGCGAGTCTGCTACTTGCTATGTGCTGGATGTTCATATGTGTGAGTCTGCTACTTGCTATATGTGCTGGATGGATGTACATATGTGTGTTAGATCATTGGAGAAACATGTCGAAACCAGTTGATTGATTACAATTTCTTCTCTTGTCAGGGTCGATCCCATTACCCGCTCGCTGCATGTGGACGGCAGGAGGCTGCGGCGTTCCGTGCCTCCGGCCGGCTCCGTGTCCCAGGTGCTCGATGACGACAACCTCCTCATCAATGTCCTCCTCCGCCTCCCTCCGAAGCCATCTTCACTCCCCCGCGCACCTGCCATATGCAAGCGCTGGGGCAGCAAGCATCCTCTCCGACCCAGCGTTTCTCAAACTCTTCCGCAAGCACCACCGGAAACCTCCTTTGCTCGGCTTCTTCGAAGGGTATGTTGACCGCTTCGTTCCCATCATGGAATCGCCTGACTGTATCACTGCTGCTAGCTTCTCCCTGCCCAAGAGCAGCATGCCCTACAACGACCGTCGAGAATACATGGGCTGCCGCCACGGCCTTGCTGTTCTAGTCAGCAAGCAGGAGCGCAAGACCGTCGTGTGGGACCCCCTCACCGGCGAACAGCACAGCGTGGCTTTTCCACCGTGGGTGGACGACAACTTTATGCGGTCTTTCTATAACTGGCATGGTACGGTGTTGTGCGCTGATACCGAAGATGGGCGTGTTCACGGAGATTGCTTCTCAAGCCCGTTTAAAGTGGTTTTGGTCTATACCGGCATTGGTGCACATGCATTTTGTTCTGTCTATGACTCGGCGTCTAGTGTTTGGGGAGATGTTTCCATGATCGCGATAAGAAATGAAATTTCTGTGTTTAGGCCCAGCATCCTAGTCCGGAATGCAGTTTGCTGGTTGATTTCTGGAGGTGATATCCTTGTGTTCGATTTTGAAATTCAGAGCCTTGATGTGATCGAGAAGCCGGCAGACTATCATATTGAAGACAGGTGTTTTCAGCTCTTACGGATGGAGGATGGTGGAGTTGGCCTCGCTGTTTTGTCAGGAAGGATTGTCCAATTATGGGAGAGAAAATTTGACTCTGATGGTGTTGTTGGATGGGTGTTGCTGCAGAAAGCTATTCCACTGAAGGGAATGCTTCCAAGGGGAACACATTATGTACTTTTCGCGGGGTATGATGAGGACAAATGTGATTGTTCTCACTACGATGATTGGCAACTTCACGATCCAACTTGACTCAATGCAGATCAAACATATTGTTAAAAGAAATAACATGTATACAAACACCTTTTATCCCTACACGAATTTCTATACTGCAGGTAATACCCCCTATCTACATTGCACAAGTAAAAGAAGATCTAATTAGTTTGTTTCGCTTCTATTCATTGCACAAGTAAATGAAATTAGTTAGTTCTTGTGATTACGAATTGAACTAGATATATAAGAATACATTGTGTTGTTTGTATCTTTGTTGGTCTGGTGATCTTATTGGTGATCTGATTTCTTATTATTATAGGGCTCCATTAAAGCTAGAACAGGAATACAAATATTTCTTTGATGTCTGCCAATTGCTAAAGGCTAAAAATAATTATGTGCTATTCTAATGATCTTTTCTTCGGAGTGTTTCTAAAAATTGGAAAGTAGAAATGGCTGGAGTAAGAGATAGTTAAACCATTTGAAATAATTAAACAGTTGGAACATCTGGAGGCGGCTTAAAGCTGGTTATCTGTTATCTTTTTCAGTGTTTTTCCTTGCAAGATTAAATTTATCTTGTGCTCTAGTTTTATCGAAGAGTAGTACTAGTTCATTAATTTCACATAGTACTATGTAATGCTTGTTTTGGAACTCTGGTTTCCCAATCCATGCAAATTTTAGTTGGCCTTTTAGTCATAACTGGTTCAAAGCTCACTCAAAAATAATTCTGGATAAATACATTTTTTCTGAACATGTAAACAATTTCATCATGTTTTTTGGACCTGGTGATATATGTGGCTTCATTTACAATCCTTGACTCAACTTCTCTTCGAATTTTCATATAGTTTTGGGCTTCTTTTGGTTGCAGGCAAGGGAGTTGGGAGGAAAGGGGCGAATCTGGTACTTTGAACACACTAGATCTGCCAACGTGCTATCTTGGTCAAACAACTTACGTAATTTTCTCTGTTCATATGTCTTTATTTTTGCTTGGTTACCCAATTTACAAGATGGTGCAGTCTATTTTTACATTTCCAAGAAGCATGCCTTTGGGTAGACATACCAGACATTTTTTCTTTGTACTCTGAGCCTCACATATGGCTTGGCACACAAAAGCAAATCTGGAATAATTTGACAATCTTGGAAGTTCAGTTTTTTTTTTTTTGCCACAGATGATAGGTTTCTACTGCGATCATACGCATTTACGTAGCAAGAATCTTGAAAATATGTCACCATACAGGTGCTAGTACAAACTAAATGCTCTGTTATTGTTGTTCTCTGTTTGTGGTATCAATTTGCCTCATAATGATGGGATGATTGAGCTCTGGATATATTTTTCATATAATTTGTACTAGGGCAAAGTTAATGTTTATTTTTGGGGATCGTACAAAATTTGTTTTTCTGTGAGTGAGCATGACAAATTGGTTTGACTGAGATGATATTGATGTTCTGCAGGTATCCAGAGTTAAACTTGGGTTGTTGAGATGCGGACATGGCTAGTCGGTGTAGGGAAGTTGTTCTATTTTGTATGGTGCGGTGGATGCTCAAAGTGTCCCACTATGTAGTCTTCAGGTTCTTCCATGCTGACGGTCATCAAGTAGAAACAATTTGTCATCAAAGTCATTTCTTCAGGTTAGAGTGTTAAACTGGGGCTTAGTGCCCAAAATTGGAAGGAAGTGTCAAGAAACTGTGATCATTAATCAAGTGTTTATCAAAAATTGTTCAAAACTTCAAAATTTCTTTTAGTCTTCATATTTTATTCATAAATTCAAAAATGTTTGGGAACTTAAAAAATGTCCAAGACTTTCAAATACTAATCGATTTTTTTAAAAAAAGTTCTTATTTTCAATTTTTCATAAATATTAAAACTGGTTCAGGAATTTCAAAATAATTTCTTGGTTTCAAAGTTTTGTTCACAAATTAAAAATGATCGTGGTTTCAAATTTTAGTTTGGAATTTAATAAAATTTTCAATTTATCAAAAAATTGTTCACAAATTCCAAAAAAATTCAAGGTTTATTTTTTTTTTCGAAATTTATTTATGCTTCTTCAAATATTTTGTTCACGTATTTAAAAAAAATGTTTGTGCCTTCAATTTTTTTCATAAATTTTCTCACAAATTCATAAAATGTTGGCACTTTTTCAAAATTTACACTACCAGAAAATGTACATTTTTTACAAAAATTCCCGAATTTGTTTTTAGACAAAACGCTACAGTAACCACTAACTGATTCGGGTTTGCTACAGTACCATATTCTGGTTAGCTATATACTTCCTCCGTTCCTAAATATAAGTCTTTTGAGAGATTCCATTATGAACCACATACGGATGTATGTAGATGCATTTTAAAGTGTAGATTCATTCATTTTGCTCCGTATGTAGTCCATAGTGAAATCTCTACGAAGACTTATATTTAGGAACGGAGGGAGTAGTAATTTAATCTAGTTAACTGATTCGGGCTGCCTTCTGTGCGTGGCGCTGTCGGTTTGGCGGAAAGAGCCTCAAGGCCTCTCCCTCTTTATTGCCCTGATGAACGAATACATTATTTTAGGGGTTTGTTTTCACGCTCTGACTAGAACAGCAGTAAGGACCAATGTCTCCCTTAACGCGAGACAGAGGGAACCCTCGCTGAATGGTGGCGCGAGTTGGGCTGGCCCAGGTGCGCGGGAACAACAGCCATGTTTTTTTGTTTTTCTCATGTTTTCTGTTTTTGTTTTTTGCATTATTTTAAAAAAAATTATACTTCTAAATATTCTAAATAAATATGTTGTAAAAATCACTCTACAGAAAACATTTGAAAAAGATTGACCAAATATTTGAAAAATATTAAATGTGTATAGAGAAAATAGTTATCCCATATACAAATAAATAAATAAAATGTGTACGAAACAGTTTGATTACGTATTTATAAAATATAAGTCAAGCAGTTGAAAAAATTTGTTCAACAACTATTTTAAAAATGTTAATCAAGCATTTGAAAATGTTAAATATGTATAGACAAATTGTTGACCTTCTATTAGAACATGAAGGAAGATGTTTGATCCTGTATATAAAATGTTAAACAATCATTTGAAAAAATATAGAATAAGTATTTAAAAATGTTAATCAAGCAATTAAAAAATGTTAACGTGTATAGGAAAAATGTTGATAATTTATTAAAAATGATGAAATGTTTTGATCATGGATATAAAAATGTTAACCAAACATTTGAAAAAAAATTAAACAAATATTTGAAAAATGTTAATCAATTATTTCAAAATTTCAAATTTGTATAGTAAAAATTACCATTGTCAAAAGATGTTAATCTTGTATCTGAAAAATATTAATATTTGTTTGAAAATGTTTAAAAGTGTGTATAGAAACAATGTTGACCATGTATTAATTTTTTTAATCTTATATTTTGAAAATGCTAATTAATCATATAAAAAATGTTGAAAATTTATATAGAAAAATATTGACTATGTATTCTAAAAATATAAAATTTGTATTGAAGAAAATGTTAAATGGGTATTATAAAACAATTCTTGACATATACGAAAATTTTAGAGTGAAAACCAAAAGAGAAGAAATAAGAAAACCAAATAAAATAAGAAAAAATGTGAAAAATCAGAAAGAAAAATAGAATGAAAAACGTGAAAAGCAATGGAAAAACCGGCTCAATTCGCCACAAGTAAGTAGGGCGCCTACTACTTGTCATGTGGAAGACGTGGACAGTGGCTAGCAGCATTGGCCTTCTCTCTAGAGACCAGGGATCCATTCTTGCTTCTCCCCTTTCCCTCCCCTTTTTATTTTTTAGATAACCTCCCTTTTCCTTCCTTTTTTCATTTAACTATGCATGAGTGGGCCGGCCCGATTACTGTAGTCCCTTGAAGGAGAGACATCCTACGGTCTCGTTAGATATAAATTTACCTTGTCTAAAAAAAAGGGTATAAATTTACCTTTGAAGGAGAAACGAAAAATAAAGAAGCAAATAGTTTAGCTAAGTTTTCGAATTATCTAGACAAGGGGCGGCATGTTTGGTTTTAATCCCACGATCCTTATTGTATCCCATTTCAAGTGGCAAAACTTAGCATTTCCCCCTAAAAAAGATAGTCGCCGCAGTTAGAACCATGGACTGTTTTTGGTTGACAAATAAATTGGGCTGGACTTTGGATGGCCGACAGACAATGGAGGAGCAGAGCCGCCGGCGACCTCACCCTCACCCCGCCGCCGGGTCCCCAGCAGCCACCGGCGGAAGATTCGAGGTCAGGCAACCCCTACTCCATCTTCTTCTTTCTCCTTCTTATAGTATTATTTATTCCTTCTTCTCTCTTCTTAATTTTTCCCTAGCGGAAAACCATAGCAAGATTTTCCCTTTCTAATCAAACTATAACATTCCTACCCTGCTGCAACAGTGAAGAATGAGGAGAAGAGATGAACACTTGGGCTCTTTTTACTTTTGCAACAGATTGGGCTGGGCTTGGATGGGCCAATGTTACAGGGCAGGCCGTGCTTAGCGGAGCCGCCAGCGACCTCATTCTCCTTAGTCCTTAGAGCATCTCCACTCGTTCGTCCCCCATCTCTCCCGGTGAATGCGTTTTCGCGTTTGCAGTGGCTGTTTTTTCGCCCTAGGGTGATCGAGTTCCCAGTAGCGCCCCCCAGGTTTCGGCCCCCAGACGCCCAAAAAATCAAACTTGTCTTTCCCGCTGCCAAAAAAAGCCACAAGTTCGGCGATCACCGTGCCACAAGTTGGCAATCATGCCACAGTTCGGCGATCAAACATACCAGAAAGTTCGGCGATCAAAAGGAAGGAAGTATAGACAAGGAATGCATCAAGCGGCGGGCTCCTCTGGCGTGGGATTGGCTGGGGTTGGCCTCGGAGTGGCTTCTGTGCTCGGGCTGGTGGTCGGCATCAACACCGCTTTATCGCTCGAGCTGGGCGTCGGCGTTGGTGTCGGCGTGGGCATAGGGCGGTGCTCGACACCGGCCCGGGCATCTGGTTCAAGATGAGGCCGTGCTCCGCTAGGTACCACGCCTTGACCTGCTCGTCCACCGTCGACATGTCTGTCACCATCAAGAACGCCAGGTCGGTATTCCTCTTCTACGCGGCGACGTTGGTCCTGAGAAGGTCGAGCTTCACATCCTGCTTCGTCATCAACGTCGACCATCGTGCATCGGATTTCTCCTCCCTCTTTGCGGCGCTTTTCTTGGCGTCGGTGATGCACTGCTCGATCGATGATTGCAGCCGTTCAACAGCGGGTGCCACGTCCCTCGCCGCCTTGGCTCTTTTGTTGCCATCAGGGCGCCCAACCGCTGCCCCCGGGGCAGGCGCGTCCGGCTTGTATGTCTCCTTTGCCTTGGCAAGGGTGAGCTAGACCTCCCTCCACTTCTCGCACAACTCTATCCTGAAGAACACATGAAGGAAGTTGAACTCTTGGTCGTTGTTGTCCTGGCGATACATGTTGAACATCCAAACCATCTGCATAGCTGAAGAACAAGTGTCAGCGACGTACACGGCGAAAGAACTGAGTCGGCGGATGGACATACCTGGCCCTTGATGTTGGTGCCGCTATCCGGGCGAGCCGCGATCTGCTCTACGATCCCATGCCAATTGTTGCAGGCTGCCTGGATGATCGCCCAATGGTTCGCCATGGCCTTGTTGCCGCGCTCCATGTGGATGTTGGTGAAGTAGGGGTCGACCAACTTGCGCTCATCGAACGCCGTCTTGATCCTTCTCCAGTACATGTAGGCGTTCTGATTCGATCCAGTGATCGGGTCGATGCTGACGGTCTTCCATGCTTCGGCGAGGCACTCGTCTTCCTTGGACTTTCACTTGATGCGAGGCTTGCCCGACCTGGCATTGGCCGCCCGTTTCTTCTTTCTCCCTTTTGCCGCCGGCACTGGCTCCGCCTTCTCCTTCGCCTGTTCTTCCTCCTCCACCTCCTTGGCGTCGTCGAGCTTGTTGTTCATCTCGACAACAGTGTCCATCGTTTCATCTTGTGAGTGGAACCCGGGGCAGGAAGCAGCAACGACCGAGCTACTCTTGATGATATCGTCCATGTTGGTGTCAGTGGCGTCGATGTTGCTGAACTGTGGCGCCGAGCCGTGTGCGACGGGTAGGGCACCCCGGCGCATAGACGACATAGGCGAGGCTGAGTATGCCGGCGGCGAGTAGCTGTACTGTGTGTGGAGGCCGGCAGTGAACGCGGGGGAGGGAGTGTGTTGGTCAGGGTTCAAGCCGGAGTGGAGGCACGCGCTGCGCGCCATGCGGGAAGGTGATGTTTGGGTTGAAACCACCATGCACGTCGTTGTCAAAGTAGCCCAGCGAGGGTGCGTATCCGCATTGCAACAGGTGCGGCGACAAGTTGGTCGGCGACGCGACGCTCTGCTAGCTCTCCCACGTGGCTTGTGCGCAGTGGCAGAGCAGAAGGTTCATCCCTTTGCGAGACGCCTCTCCCTGCTCCGTGGCCGCAGTGTCCCTGGCCCTTTTGACGATGAGCCTGTTCCGCCGGTCGGCAGTGACCGCCTCCCGACGCTGAAAATCCGCCCTCCACTTGGCGTTCGACATGCCGGGTGGCCTTGCCATCTGCGCCGTCGCCTTCCTTTGCTTCGGCTGGGTGGAACCGGCGGCGGTGGCGCGAGGGGCCACATACTTTTTCTGCAGCATGGCGGCCGGATCTAATGAGGAGAATGGCGGGAGCGGCGGGAGAGAAGGGGAAGCAAAGGGAAAATGGAGGGAAAGGGGGGAGAAAACGGCGGGAAATCAGCTGGCGTTGCCGACAGCATGGGCCCACGAGCCTTTTTGCTTCGGCCGACTCCCCCAGGCGCCCCTCGGGGGGCTGGGTTCGGCTCGGGTTCACCGGTTGTTATTTCGGTCCAAACCGGCGATAAACAACGACCTGGGGGCGCGACTG
>NC_041391.1:7999752-8040118 GCF_002162155.2 Triticum dicoccoides | reverse complement strand
CGCTCTCACTCTCCTCACTCTCTTGAGTCTCAGTCCCCACTCTCACTCAGATGGCCTGAGAGGTCACCCCGCCGTCGGCGGCCTCTCCCCGGCTCGCCGCCTCGTCCCCGGCAGCCACCCACCGGCGATTCGAGGTCAGGCAACCCAGTCTATTCCTTCCTCTCCATCTCTATCTAATCTACAACTTATTCCTTCTTTCTTCTTATAATTAAATTTTCCCTAGTATATAGAAAACCTAGCCAGCCAGATTCCCCCCTCCTAATCGAGCCATAACATTCCTCCCCTGCTGCAGCGGTGGACAGAGAGAGGAGAAGAGAGGATGGATCCAGATGCTGAGGTTTCCCAAGGCCAATGTAAGATTCACCATCCAGATTCGTACTACATTATATGTGCGTATGCTTTTTTTTTTTTTGCGTATGCTATGCTGGATGGATTCATGGATGTGCATATTTATCAGTGCAGTACTTTATGTATTGATATTTACTTTATAGCAAGAAACCTCCTCATGCGCTGCCGCCATGGCCTTCTCAAACTCTTCCTTAAGCACCACCAGAAACCTCTTCTGCTCGGTTTCTTTGAATGTTATGTTGACCGCTTCGCTCCCGTACTGGATATGCCAGACTGTATCCCTGCCACCCGCTTCTACTTGGCCAAGAGCAGCACATACTACAACGAAACTGGGGCCTTCATGCGCTGCCGCCATGGCCTTCCTGTCGTCCTAATCAACGAGTTGAAGCCCATGACCATCATGTTGGGACCCCCTCACTGGCCAACAACGTGAAGTGGCTTTTCCAACGTGGGTGGACTGCATCTTTATGGGGTGTTTCAGTACCTGGCATACAACGGTGTTTCTAACAATTGGAAACTGGGAACAGCTGCAGTAACATAATATAACGAAACCATCTGGAAACATCTAGAAACTTAAAGCTTGTTAGGTTTTCTCATTCATTATGTATCCCTGCTAGATTGAAATCTTGATCAATCTTGATACTAGTAGTCGGTTCGTAATACATGCACTTTAGTATTTATCCAAACATAGTACTAGTTCATTAATTTCACATGGTACTATGTAATGCTTGTTTTGTAAGTCGGGTTTCCCAATGGGTGCATATTTGGTTTTGGCATGTCGGTAATAACTGGCACAAGCTCCCTCGACAATAATTCTGGATAAATGCATTTTCTCTGTGTAAAAAGGCTTTAACGTCAATGCCATCTCCGGTTGACGGTTCCATGTTTATATAGCAGGGTCGCGACCTCCCTGATAGCGTACAAGATTCTGTAGTTTGAGATACAACTTGTGCTACAAGAGATAGGATAGAGATAGAGAGAGTTGTTACAAAGAGATAAAGAAGAATGCTAACAACCTAATCTATCTCTCCCCGTCGCGGCTGATGGCTTATGTAGTCGTGACAACCATTGGGTGCAATATGTTTAACACCCTCCCTTAATCACAACTCCATGAGATTGAGATTACGTTTGAATTCATCAAAGTTCCTTGTAGGTAATGCTTCTGTGAAACCATCTGCAACCTGGTCTCTGGAGTGAACAAAACGAATCTCCAACTGTCGATTAGCAACTCGTTCTCTGACAAAGTGAAAATCGATCTCAATGTGTTTTGTTCTTGCATGGAACACAGGGTTAGCAGACAAATAGGTAGCACCAAGGTTATCACACAATAAGCAGGGAGCCTGTATGGATTTTAGTCCAAGTTCTCTTAACATGGACTGAACCCAAATGATTTCAGCTGTGGCATTGGCAAGTGCCTTGTACTCAGCTTCTGTACTTGACCCGGACACAATAGCCTGTTTCTTTGCACACCATGATATAAGGTTAGGTCCAAAGAATATTACAAACCCACCAGTAGAACGTCTGTCATCTAGACATCCTGCCCAGTCTGAATCAGAAAAGGCACTAACAAGAGTAGATGAAGATCCGTTGAAGGTTAGCCCAAGTTTCATGGTACCTTTCACATATCTCACTATGCGTTTTGCAGCTGTCCAGTGAACTGTGGTAGGTGCATGAAGAAACTGACACACTTTGTTGACATCAAAGGAAATATCAGGCCTTGTCAACGTCAAGTACTATAGTGCTCCTACTAAACTTCTGTAATTTGCACTATCAACTTGATTCAAAAGATCTCCTTCTGTAAGAGAGAATTTTTTTGAACTGGATAAAGGAGTTGGTGAGGGCTTACATCCTTGAAGACCAACTCTTCTTACCAGATCAGTAGCATATTTTTCTTGAGAGACATGAAGACCATCATCATGTTTCTTAACTTCAATCCCTAAGAAGAAATGCAAACATCCCAAATCCTTGAGAGCAAACTAAGCACTCAAGTCTTTCAGTAATCCTGTCACTGCTTTGTCAGATGAGCTTGTGACAATAATATCATCAACATATATGAGAAAAATATGGATGTATTAGACTTACTGCAAATAAACAGTGACTTGTCAGACTTGGAGGAAACAAAACCAAGTGCCTGTAGCTTCTGACTTAAGCGTGAGTACCATGCTCTGGGGGCCTGCTTGAGTCCATATAAAGCTTTGTCAAGTTTGCACACATGAAATGGTGAGTTTTTGCTTACAAACCCAGGAGGTTGTCTCATGTACACTTTCTCTTCCAGAACACCATTAAGAAACACGTTCTGTACATCTAGCTGTCTAAGGCACCATCCCCTGGAAACGGCAATAGACAACACAGGACGAATAGTAGAAGCCTTAACAACGGGATTAAATGTGTCCTCATAATCTATATCATATCGTCATTTGAATCCTTTTGCAACAAGTCTGGCTTGGTAGTGGTCTATGGTTCCATCAAATTTGCTTTTAATTCTGAAGACCCACTTGCAATCAATTAAGTTTTTACCTTGCTATGGAGGAACCAAGTGCCATGTTTTTTTTAGTGCCATGTATTCTTCTTCCATGGCTTCCTTCCACCGGGGATCACTAAGGGCTTCCTCAACCGTGTTGGGTTCACCTGAAGAACAAGCAACAAGACCAAATTTGGTTTTATAGTTCACATGTTGAATTACCCCTTTTGGATCCGTGTACGTGGCTGTATAGGAGATGTAGCAGCAGGCCGTGGCACAGAGGATCCTGTCCTCAATCCCAAAGCAGATCCCCCTGATGCTGGTGCAGCCCCGTCAGGTACGCCTGGATCTTCTGTGGTGTCAGGACGCGGCTGGTGCGGTAGAGACGGCGTAGAAGATCCAGAGCCAGACCCTGCGCCTGCAGCACCCTCATCATTGCCAGATGATTGCACGGGGCTGGTAGGATCAGCGTCGGATCGCGAGCCCATGGGCCCGGACGAGTCAGCGCCGGTGGACGCGCGTGCCGTCTGTCGTCGCTCGTAGCAGCGGGGCCCTCCTGGCGCCCAGCGACTCTCAGGCAACCGCGTGGCGGCCGCGGATTGGTGCGGCTCAACACCCACGTGGGGCGAGTTGGAGTGCGCCGCGCGGCAGCCGCTGGTTCGCCGCTGTCACGTCTGGCTGGTGATGCGGTTTCCTGCATGCTGCCATTTCTGTGCGATGCGGATCCCGAGTCAGATCGCCCGGGCAGATTCTATGGCAGCAATCCCAAGGAGGATCTGTCCCCCAATGGTGGACACATAAAATGCTGCCCTTCTGTACTGATTTCTTGACTGTTTTGGTCGTTTCCTTCGCCATTTTCTCTGCTGAATGCATCTGCATCTGTATCACAACAAAGCTCATGCAGTTGGTTATGAGAATTCATCAATGCATGTTCATCACAATTATTTCCCCCTTGAGCTAATCCGGTGAGTTGAGGTGGAAGAAGTAGGATTTCTTGGCGAAGGAGAGCACCGGCATTTGGGTGGAGATCAGCAAATGGGAATTTGGTCTCATCAAAGACTACATCGCGAGATATATAGAGACGGCCAATGGACACATCAAGGCATTTAACTCCTTTGTGTTGTGCACTGTATCCTATGAACACACATTGTTTTGAACAAAGATTCGGCCAGCAAGCACATCCAAACACACAAAGAGAGGTGTAGTCTGGTTTGATGTGGAGGAGCCGTTCCATGGGGGTTTCATTGTTGATAACACGACTGGGAAGCATGTTTATGATGTGAACGACGGTGAGGAACGCCTCATCCCAAAATTTGAGAGGCATGGAGGCACCCGCAAGAAGAGCTAAGCCAACCTCTATGATATGCCTATGTTTATGTTCGGCCGACCCATTCTGTTGATGGGCGTGAGGACAAGATACATGATTAGAGATTCTAATTTATTGAAAGAAAGAGTTCAACTTGTCATATTCGCCCCCCCCCCCCCAATCGGATTGGAGGGCAATGATTTTTCTATCGAATTTTTGTTCAACGAGTGCTTGGAAATTTCTAAAAACTTGGAACACAATCTGTTGCCGCGGGAGTTGTCGCTGTTGCCTTGACCACCGGTGTTCCGACCCCAGCCGCGCGGCGGTCCTCAATGGCGAGAGCCGCCCCCATTACCACGCGTGGCTGCGTTGGCCGACGACTTGAACCCGCCGCTGTGCCTGCCCTCGTAGAGGGTGACCCTCTGGTCGAAGTTGCTCATCATCGCGAACAGATCATCGAGGGAGATCAGTTCTGTACGGGCGTCGAGTGTGGAGATGAGCGGCTGGTACTCCATGTCGAGGCCTGCGGTGATGTAGGAGCCCAGCTCGTCGTCACCGAGCGGTTTGCCCGCCGCCGCGAGCTCATTAGCAAGCCAGCGCGTGTGCACGAAGAAGCTGGCCACAGATTGTGTCCCCTTCCACGCATTGGCGAGGGCGACGCGTATGTTGTTAACGCGGGACAACGACTGTGACGAGAACATGCTCGACAGCGCCGTCCAGAGATCATGGGCATGGCCGATCGATGTGACCTGCACAAGTATCTCTTTGGAAAGATTATTCAGAAGGTATCCTAGTACCTGCTGATCTTCACGGATCCAGATCGGATGAAGGGGGTTCGGTGTAGACTCCTCCTTCCCGTCCTTGTCCTTCTTGATGATGACTTTGGCTGGCTCGGGCATGCTGCCGTCGACGTAGCCGAAGAAGCTAGCACCTCGGAGCTGCGGCGTGATCCGTGTTCGCCACATGATGAAGTTGGTGCGGGTCAGCTTCTCGGTGATCTGGCCAAAGAGGCCAAAGTTCGTGGCGCTGGAGGAGGCAGCCATGGCGGAAGCTTTTCTGTGGATGGAGATAGGCTAGATGTATTGTGGAAGAGTTAGGCTCTGGTTACCATGTAGAAATGCTTTAACGTCATGCCATCTCTGGTTGATGGTTCAATGTTTATATAGCAGGGTCGCGCCCTCCCTGATAGCGTACAAGATTCGGTAGTTTGAGATACAACTTGTGCTACAAGAGATAGGATAGAGATCGAGAGAGTTGTTACAAAGAGATAAAGAAGAATGCTAACAACCTAATCTATCTCTCCCCGTCGCGCCTGATGGCTTCTGTAGTCGTGACAACCATTGGGTGCAATATGTTTAACACTCTGAACATCTAAAAAGTTACCATTCATTTTCCTAGACCTGGCAATTAATGTGGCTTCGTTTACTATCCTTGCTACAAAAGCTAGTTTGCCATACTCTATTTACACGAGTATATAGTGGTTTGCACAGATGCCTTCTTCATTGACTCAACTTCTCTTTATTTTAATTTGTTTTTGGGTTTCTTTTGCTTGCAGTCAGGGGAATTGGGTGGAAAGTGGTGGATCTGGAACCTGTGATGACATTGATTGTTCTATGGGTATTAAAATTGTTTTTGTGGGAGAGAGTATTAGAAAATTGTCAAGTAGTTTGCCAATCTTGAAAGTCAACTACTCCCTCCATTCCTAAATATGTCTTTTTAGAGATTTTAATATGTGCTACATACAGAGCAAAATGAGTGAATCTACATTCTAAAATAAATTTATACACATATGTACGTAGTTTATATTGAAATGTCTAAAAAGACTTGTATTTATGAACGAAGGAAGTTTGTGAAGAAGTGAACAAAATGGGATATGATAACATTAAAAGCAAATCATGAAAAAAAACTAGTTTTCAGAAAATGGTAATTAACATCGTAGCGAAGAGTTTTCTGAAAATGCTAAAAATGACTCCAAATTATATGCAACTGATTCTTTAGAATGTACAAAAATTCTGGGTGCTCCAGACTAGCTGCACACATACATACATGGCTGAAAACTCCGTCATATCTTTGTCCTTTTCAGCATGGAAAAATCCTCAAAAAGTCTCTCTCCGCGACTATGTCTTACACCATTTCTTCAAGCTATTAAACGCAGCTCCCCATTACATACAGAATATGAAAACTACAACTATTACCGGGAGTCCTCGGATCTACTTAATTGGTCGAATAAACGGGCGTATCGATTAAAATATAGGCTAATATACTAGCTGATATATATGACAGGATGCTGCATCGGATGGTTATGGGTCACCACTTGCCGATTTACGTACTGTACTACTTAATCAAGGTACATATTCTTACCGTTGACCTGGTATGTAAAATGAATCTGGCATCACTATTATCGCCATATTTAATTAAGGTATACATACTACAGAGCCAGCGATTGTTATTTGACTTTTTGATATCTCAAGACAAGAGAGACAGCGTTGATCCCAGCTATGTCTCCTGTGCTAAGAGCAACTTTAGCAGACCCCGCATCCCGCCGACCCACAAAACTCGTTCGCAGTTCGCGCAAAACCAATTTTGCGGGCTGGCACGCGCTGGCACAGATGCAGACCCCGCATAATGGACCCGTAAAAAAGCATATTTATGGAATATTTTTTTACGGGCCAGCTTCTGAGGTTCTGATCTGGCGCAGCTTCTCCCGGCCCGTAAAACTTAGATTGATCTAGCATAATGCTTTTCTTTACTTTTGCAACAACTATCACCAAATCTTGGCTAGAATAGCAAAACCAAAGAAAACAAGAACCACAAGTATGCATTTCAGAAGATTTCCCACTTCCATTACTGCTCCCACGAGTTGAAGCAATATCTTCTGCATGCACTCATTGTTGATCTGCGGATTCTTGATCTTGCTTTGTTCATTCTTGATCTTGCTTTCTTCATTCTTCATCTTTGGTTCCAAAGAAGTAGACGTTGCTTCCCCTCTAGTTGCACATGCAGCCGCATCATTGCCTTCGATTATACTAAGGAGTGCACTAACATCTATTAAGTTTCTTTCTATCAACAAATCAATGTATTGGCCTTCCCAAAACCAAAATGAGCATCCATCGTCCTACACAAAAGAATGAGCAAGTTCGAAGTGAGCTACCGCAGTTGAACTAAAGAATGAGCTATGAAACGAGCTACCGCAAGTGCACGTACCCCGTCGTTTTCGCATTTGTAGAACACCCATCCAGGGTGCTTCGGCGCACCCGAAGTGAGCCGCAATACTTGGCGTGGGAAGTCATCGCACTCTATGAGCGGCATCGACAGGCCACAAAGACGTTGTGCGAGAGCCGAGCCCGCTGGACGGCCGGACGAGTCCATGCCCGCAAACCTTCAACGGCGGTGGGCGGACGAACCCGCGCCTGCATGCGGCGCCCTTGCCTAGGCTGCGGGAGAGGCTCCCCGACCACCATCGCCTGGGGCAGCAACCGGCGGCCGGAAAAAGCCAAATCCGGCGGCCCGTGATGAAGTGCCGCAGATCTGCAAATCCGGCGGCCCGCCGATGCAGGGGGGAGGGAAGGGAGGCCTCGTGCGCGTGGAGTCCTTCCAGCGTGCTCCTGCCGGCTCCTGTCACTGGAATCTTGGGCGGCGGCCGGCGGCGGCGCGAGGGGGGAGGAGGGGTGGTTGGTGGGAGAAAGCGCGGGATGAAATGTCCCCCCACCAACCGCTTCCGCTTATATGCAGGGCACCGCAGCCGCGAGGGGGAAACCCGCGTTTTCCCAGGTTGGTCTCTGGATTTTGCCGCGCCCCCTAAATTTTTTGCGGGCCGGGGCCGTATGCGGGGTCTGATCGGGCTGCTTTTTCCGCCCCGACCCGCATATTGGCGGTTATTTTACTGGTCGGGGCGGGATGCGGGGTCTGCTAGAGTTGCTCTAAGCTAGGCTGCAGGACAACCCTCCCGCGCCCGCCGGTGCCGCGTTCTGTTGGGCGTCTCCCCTGACCTCCCATGTTCAGACGTGCCCCCGGCCAGCGGTGGGCATAATAACCGAGAACCGATGTACCGAACCGAAAGAACCGGGACCGAGACCGAATGGACCGAAACCGAAAGATTCGGTTCCTATTTCGGTTATTAAATCTGCAGAACCGAAATTTATTTTGTAATTTTGGTTGTAGCACCTGTTTAACCGAAAAAACCAAATAACCGGAAACTACAGGACAACGCCTCGCTCCTCCTGTATTCCTATCGACGCACTAGGCCGGCTAGGCCAGCTGGCCCATCTAGAGCGCGCTCTCTCTCATCCCAGTTTAGCCACGTACATGTGGTATGGCCCAAATACTGTGTAGTAACCGGCCCATATATAATATGTTAATTGCTCTACACCCGTTTGTGGGAAAACATCATCAGCTAAGGTGGTTTCATAAGAAAACAAATAAGCTCAGGCATATGGGGGAAAACAAATTGACAGTGGATCTGGAGATAGCGCTCGCGTCGCCTCCAGGGGGACGGCTCGGGCACCCTAGCCGCCGTCGCCTCCAGGCCCTCCCACCCCCCTGCTTCCCCGCTGCCGCCGGAGGAGGCCGGCGAGCGAAGCTTGCCCTTCGGACGGCGGGCCTTCCTCCTCTCCTCACGAGGGGATCCTTTGGCCGAAACGTAGGTGCGATGGGGCGGCAGCCCGATCAGATTCCGGCGGCGGTTGTGCCTCCACGGCTGCGGGAGCAGCGTGGGGCCAGCCATGGCGGCTGGCGGCGGCGGATCTGGGCCCCCATCCCAGATCGGTTCCTCTCCAGATGGCGAGTCTCGCGGCCTCTTGGCTTCGTGAAGGTGCCGACGACGGCCTGTGCTTAGCCTGCTGATGGCGGCGGCTGTGCTCGGGAGTTGGATTCCTTCGAACAAATCTGGGTAAAAACTTGCTTTCGGCTTTTGCCAAGGCCGGCGGTGGCGGCGCTATCTGCATCATTCTCTTCTTGAAGGCATTGCCGTGGAGAAGTCCAAGGCCACTCTTTACTACCTCCGGGGGAAAGCCTAGATCGGATGATCGAATGACGGCGGCGCTCTGGTGTAGTTCCCCCCTTTGGGGCGTCATTCTTGGTGTTACACACGTGTTCGAGGGACCAGAGGACGGTTTCTTTGTTGGAGCGGTGCGTCATCTCACTCATTGATGGCGGCGGATCTTGACGACATGGCGCTGTGGGGACTTGGCGTCCGATGGCGGAGATGGACTCGCACAGGAGGGTGACGCAGTCTGGCGTCATGGTGGCGTCGACGGCAGCTAGACCGGGCAAGGTAGATACAAGAGTACAACTCTGAAGATGGATTGGTGGCAGGTGGCTGCGGCGGCCTCATACCCGGCAGGCGTCCTGGTTGAGGAGTGCGCTGGACCGGTGGGTGCCCCATACCCGGCAGGCGTCCTGGATGGGACCTCAGGTTTTAGATGTTAGGTTTGGCTGCGAGGTCTGTTTGGTATTAGGCCCAGACTATCAGCATCACTTCATCATTTAGATATATAGAAGTAGCGATAGATGTTGCTTAGACGATGGCTTTAGTCTTACTATTGTATTACTTTGTAAGGTCTTCTGTGAATGATTAATAAAGTGGCTGCATGCATCGTCCAGATGCAGAGGCCGGGGGTCTTCCTCCTTTTTAAAAAAAAAGCTAAGGTGGTTTCCGACTGAAGTATGAGCGGCCTCCAGTGCTCGCCCCTGCCGGTTACGGTGCCCCCACTCGAGGACGAGAAACTCCTCCAGGAGATCCTCCTCTGCCTCTCTCCTCCGCGCGCCTCCCTTGTCTGCTCGCGCTGGCGCAACATCCTCTCTGACCCCGGGTTCCTCAGCCGCTTCGGCAAGCACCACCAGAAACCTCCTCTACTGGGCTTCTTCCAACGGTCTGCATCCACAAAATACGTGTTCACTCCTGCCCTTCACTCGGCCGACCGCATCCCCGCCGCCCGATTCTCTGTGCCAAAGAGACCGAAGAGGAGGAGTGGGAATTTCATGGCTGTCGTCACGGCCTCGCTGTCCTGATCAACGTATCTCGACGTGAGGTCGTCATGTGGGATCCTCTCACAGGCCAACGACATTGCGTGAATTTCCCACCAGGGCTCGTCAATGATCCATGGGAGGATTTCTGTAGATGGAATGCAGCGGTGTTGTGCACAGATGCCGACGATGGGCACGCGCACGGAGATTGTTTCTCAAGCCCGTTTAAATTGGCTTTGGTCTGCGGCAAATACCCATATGCATTCGGTTCTCTCTATGACTCTGCGTCTGGTGTTTGGGGAACTATTTGCTCGACGGTGACACCAAAATCAATTTTTCTAACACCAAGCATCCTTGTCAAGAATGCACTTTGCTGGTTGATTTGTGGAGGTGATATCCTAGTGTTTGATTTAGAAATGCAGAGCCTTGGTGTGACTGAGAAGCCGGCTGACGGCCATGTTACTGACAACTGGTGCGTTCAGCCATTGCGGATGGAGGATGGTGGACTTGGTCTTGCTCTTTCGTCCGAACTGACCATTGAATTATGGGAGAGGAAATCTAACTCTGATGGTATGTTAGGATGGGTGTTGATGCAGAAAATCACTCAATGGAAAATTTTTAGTGATCACAATAGGGTATTTTTCGCCGGGTATGATGAAGATACAAATGTGATTCTTCTGTCTATGATCACTGGTATTTTTAAGCTCCAACTTGACTCGATGCAGATCAAACATATTATTACAAGAGACAGCAGATGTTGTGCAACCTTGTATCCCTATGGAAATTTCTATACTGCAGGTATACTACCCTATCTACTATTCCACATAGCACATGCAAAGTAAGCTGACTTACTTGTTTGCAATTGTACCTTCATGTAGTATGCTTGTCACAGAAGCTATTTCCCCCTTCTCTGGGTTACATGAATAAATAGTTGTTTTCAACTGTGCCTTCTCCTTTATTAAACTTCACTCTGAATCTTCATTCTTCTTTGGGGCTTCTTTTGATTGTAGGCAGAGGAGTTGGGTGGAAATGGATGGATCTGGAACTGAACACATGAGTTCTACTTCTAATGTGTTATCTTGATTGAACAAGTGAGGTAAATTTATCTTCTTACACTGTGTATATCTTATGTCTTTAAGGCAGTATATATTTTCATCTTGATACTTAGTTCATATAGGATGATGGTTATCTATTTTTCTAGATTTCTAGATAATGAATTTAATTAATTTCTTTACTATTTTGAACCCATATTTCTAGATTTTTGTAGAAATTATTTTCGGGAACATGTCAACAAGAGATTGAAGGTGTGCCATAAGAAACTAATTGTTCTTCTACAGCTGTTCTCAGTTTTTAATGTTATTGTTTCTATTAGTGTGCTGGGAGTATGATTCAGCTTTGGATATTATCTACGCAGTTGCCCAAGAATTCACTAATATTATTTTTAATCAACGATTTCTTATACAAAGAGAACGGCCCTCACAAGATGAAAGTACTATTTTTTTTAGTTTATTTGTGAGAAAAGTAGTACAAACTTTATTGACCGAGATGGCATTGATTGTTCTGCAGGTATCTAGAGTTATACATTACATGGATCTCTATATTGAAAACAACTGGCCAGTTGGCATAGGGTATCCCATTGCGTACGCTGTGGCATGTGATGTGTTTACTTTGAGATTTCTCCTCTGTTGGCAGACTCTTAGGATGCACCATCAGGCAGGAAACAAGGCTCTTTGGGCAGAAAGCTTGTAGCTACCAATTAACAGCACATGACCTCAAAGCTTGCAATCAAATTCTCAATGGTGGACACCATCATGCATGGTAAAGCAGGCCCAAAGCTTGAGCGCATTTAATTATTTTGTGATGTATGAAACCTATTAAACCTGCATTTAGTTATTTCTTGTTGACCACACTTAATTAGTTTGTGTGTAATGGAAACTTCAATGTTTTTATTTTTGATTGTGAGTTCATTTTGATGTTAATATGGACCTGATTGTATGTGCCATAATTCTGCATGCAAGCTGCACGTAAACATTGTTTGCTTTCTCCCGCTGTTCAGAATGAATCACAAAATCTTTCATCAAATTTAATATGCACAAAGTTAGTTTGCTAAAGCGAGAGGGGAGGTTTTATGGACAAAAGGGAAAGGAAGTATTGAAGAAATTAAGAAACACTCAGTGCCAAGCAATTTTTTTTCTCAAATATGCACGAGCGTGCATATTATATACTGTATTAAAGAAGAAAGGCAAAGAAAGCCTCCACCGTCAGTTACATGTACATGTCTATGCGGCTTTTAGCACGCATCCACTCCACTCGCACACACTCATGTCACTCCTCCCCCATAGCCCACCTATACAATCTACCTTGAAAACTGTCCATCTCCCTCTTGATAAGCCCTGCCGTAGCCCACACTTTGGCCTCAGAGTTCACCTTGTGGATGAGCCTCTCGATCGATGGGGACTCACCATCGAAAACAATGGCATTGCGGTGCTTCCAAAGCTCCCACATTACAAGCAGCATCACTGTATGCAAGTCCTGATCCTTGTTCCACCATCCGCACTTCTGTTGCAAAGCCATTCCCCCATTATGTCATCCTGGCTTGGTTTCCAGTCCGCTCTGCCAAGAGCCTCTCCTACTATCGTCCACGCTAATCTGGCGAACACGCAAGTGAGCAAAATGTGGCTTATTGTTTCTTCCTCTTGATCACAAAGAGGACACGTGTCTTGGTGCGGCAAACCCCTCCTCGCTAGTCGGTCCGAGGTCCAACACCGATTCTTTAGAGCCAACCATGCAAAGAAGCGACATTCCAACGGTGCCCGAGATTTCCATGTGAGCTTCGACGTGGATACCACCTCACGTCCCCAAAACCTGCTCGCATATGCCGATCTCACGGTGAACTGGCCATGTGCCTCCCAGGACCAAGATACCTCATCCTGCTCGTCGACCCGCGGCTCCCAAGCTTGTACTCTCGACCATAGTTCCAGAAACTGCCGCAACGTGGTCTCGTCCATGTCCGGGCCGACTTGCCGTGCCCACTCTCCACTAGTTGCAACCTGACCTAGCCTTGCGCCTCGCATGATTCTTGGTGGGATCCTTTTGTAAACTTCCGGTGCCAGCTCCTGCACCCTCATGCCATCCATCCATCTATCCTCCCAGAACAATGTGCTTCTCCCATCTCTAGCCTCGACTCTAGTTGCTGCCCGGGACAGTTGCATGGACTCCTTGGGCACTTTTATAGTGAATTCACTCCACGCTCTGTTACCATCCACCCGATTCAGCCACAGCCATCTTGCTTGCATTGTGACATTCAACCAGTGAAGGTTGGGTATCCCCAGCCCTCCTGCCCACTTCGGGACACACTCCACCTCCCAGGCCACCGCACAATTGCCTCCATTTGCTTCAGCCCTCTTGCACCACAGAAATCCCCTGCATACTTTGTTCTTGGCTGCAATAGTCTTCATTGGCAGATCAAGTGCCATCATCGCATGTATCGGCATAGCACACAACACTGACTGCACCAATGTCAACCTCCCACTCTTTGGCATAAGAGTGGCCTTCTACTTTGGTAGCCGATTCGCCATGCTATCCACCAAGTATTGTAGCTGTCATGCCATTTGTTCTCGTAGGGCAAGCGGCAAGCCAAGGTATTTGATAGGGAACGATCCCACCGGACAACCCAATTCCTGGTTCACCCATGCCATTGTGCCCTCATCACATCTAATGGGTAGTGCCGCTGACTTGGCCATGTTGATTCGTAGGCCAGAAGCTTCCCCAAACATGGCAAAGAGCGCTCTGCATGTTTCCAGGTCCACTCGATTCGTCTTCAAGAAAAGTACCACATCATCCGCATAGATCGACATTCTCTGCCTCATGCCCATAGCTGCTAGGGGCTCCATCACTCGTTGTATCGCAGCAGCCTTGGAAATACGTTGCAGCGGTTCCATCGTGAGAATGAACAACATTGGCGACAGCGAGTCCCCTTGCCGCAAGCCCTTGCAGTTGTATATCGTTTCCCCTGGCTCGCCATTGACCATCACCTTTGTAGTCGACATGGCAAGGATCCCACAGATCCACGCCCTCCACTTGTGGCCAAAACCGAACTGCTGTAAGACTTCCAACAAGAATGGCCACTGGACCGAATCGAATGCCTTCGAGATATCCAACTTAAGTAGCACAGCCGGGTTTCTCAAAGCATGCAGCCGCCTTGCCATTCCTTACACTAGCATGAAGTTATCATGAAGGGATCTTCCTTTGACGAATGCACTTTGATGACTTCCCACAAGGTTTGGGAGTTCCACAACCAACCTTGTCGAGAGTACCTTTTCGAAGATTTTTATGGCCCCATGCACAAGGTTTATGGGTCGAAAGTCGCCCACCTCTACTGCTCCCTCCTTCTTCGGTAGAAGAGACACTAATGATCTGTTGATTGCAACCATGCCTCTCATATCCTCCCGATGCATACAATCCATAGCCCTCATGAACTCCACTTTAATGACATTCCAACACGTGGCATAGAACCTCCCTGTAAATCCATCTGGCCCTGGCGCCTTGTCCATAGGCATTTCCTTAATCACCTTTTCCAGTTCCTCCACTGTGAACGGCTCCTCAAGGTGTGACATATCCCGGTGTGGTAGATTGAGCCCCTCTAAGTTAATCGTATGATGTCGCTGCTCAGACGAACCAAATGCTTTGCCATAGAAAGCATCGACTGCCGATGCCACTTCTTCCTGGCCCGAGTAGATCCGCCCATTGTACCTGACTGCATGCAACACATTCTTCCGCTGCCTATGACTCGCCTGCTGGTGAAATAACCTTGTGTTACCATCCCCCTCGCGCAGCTGCAGCAGGCGAGAACGCTGCCTTGCAATCGACCGCTCCAGCGAGCACAACCCCAAGAGTTTGTGCTTTAAGGGACAAATCTCGTGACTCCATAGCAACGTCCAGTCGTGATATGACCTCCAAAGCAATTGCGATCTGCAGCTTCACGTTCCCAAACCAACGGCCACTCCATTTTTGCAAGGCCTTTGCCGTCGCCCTAAGCTTTCCATGCAGCGTGAGGTAGTCATTTGATGTCGGAGGGGTAGAATCCCACGCTGCCTGCACCGTCTCCATGAACCCCGATGCCTTAACCCAGAATGCTTCGAAACGGAAGCGCTTGTGCATTTTTATTTCCACATTCATATCCAACATCAAAGGACAGTGATCCGAGATCGCAGTGCCCACGGCCAACAAGAAACACGTCAGAAACGCCTCATCCCATTCGTTTGATACGACACATGATCGATCTTCTCCAAAGTAGCACTCTGCCTCTCGTTTGACCACGTGTATCGACAGCCATTCAAGTACATCTCCTTCAACTCAAGCCTATTCAACTTGGCTCAAAACCTTCCCAACATCCTCCGGTTGATCAAGTCATTGCTCTTGTCTTCTTGCCTTGCAATGAGGTTAAAATCTCCAACTACTAGCCATGGTCCTGCGTGCAGCTCTCCAATGTCCACAAGCTCTTGAAGAAACTCCACTTTCTCCCTATCTTCTTGAGGTCTGTAGACACATGTTAACCACCACTCCGCCACCCCAGGAGCCTTTACAATCGCTGTGAGCGAGTTAGCCTGGTAGTGCGGGTTGGAGAGCCTGACTATCATCTCGTCCCAAGCCACTAAAATCCCACCACGCGTCCCCACCGCAGGGACATAGAAAAACTTGGCAAATTTATTGCCAAGACAACGTTGTACAACCGCTGTCGAAAGCTCTTGCATCTTGGTCTCCTGAAGGCAAACAATGCCCGGGTTCGCCTCCAACACTACTTGCCGCACCTGAAAGTGCGTTATATCGACTAGAGGAGGGTGAATAGGCGATTTTTATAAATTCTTCACTGAGGAATTTGCCGGTGAGGAAATTCCTTAGCGAAGAACTACTAGCAGCGGAATAAGTACTCAGAAGTAAGCATAACAGGATACAGACATAGTCATCATGATGAAATGAAGATAAGCATAGAGTACAGAAAGCGTAAACACAGGATAACACAAGATGAAGACAAACAGACTGAAGAAATTGAACTGAGGAAATTAAGAAATTCTTCAGTCAAAGTCTTCAAACACAGATATGAACAATCACTCAACATAGTAATGAGGAAATGAAAGAGTTGAGGAAATAGAACCAGTAAGGTTGGTGAAGACAATGATTTGCTAGACCAGTTCCAACTGCTATCTCAGTTGTACGTCTGGTTGGAGCGGCTGAGTATTTAAACTCAAGGACACGCAGTCCCGAACACCCAGTCGCTGAGCACGCAGCTCAGGACACCAAGTCCTCACCGTATTCTCCTTGAACTAAGGTCACACAGACCTCGTCCAATCACTCGTGGTAAGTCTTCAGGCGACTTCCAAACCTTCACAGACTCGGTCACTCGGCGATCCACAATTCCTCTTGGATGCTCTAGACCATGACGCCTAACCGTCTGGAAGAAGCACAGTCTTCAAAGGTAATAAGCGTCGGATCCACGCAGGATCAATCTCTTCAGTGATGCTCAATCACTTTGGGTTTTTAGGTGTTTGGGTTTGGGGTTTTTCCTCACTGATGATTTTCGCTCAAAGTCCTCGGAGGATGGGTTTCTCTCAAATGACAAGTGTCAGTTTCTCTCGGAGCAGCCAACCAACTAGTGGTTGTAGGGGGCGGCTATCTATAGCCTAGGGAGCAGCCCGGCATGATAAGACATAAATGCCCTTGTCTAATATGACCGTTAGGTGGATAAGATATTTTGGGACAGCTGGCGCGTAGCACAGCAACGGTCGGAAATTTGACTCTCAAATTCCTCAGGGCTATCATGTTCCTCACTGTGTAGGCAATCCGCACTGGCGAATTCCTAACTCCTCAGTCAGAACAAATTCCTCAGCGACCAGAAGAACTTCATCTCTGTCACTGAAGAAATTGACTGAACTGTATGAGATTTTCAAAGGCTTCACTCGAAGGGTTTGGTAGGTGTTGGATTTTGAGTTGAGCATCACTTGGAAATTTTTCCTTAGTATTTCCTCAACCCCCTTTAATAGTACGGTGTTTCCTATGACTCAAGAAAGAGAAAAACAAAACTATGAAAACGAAAGTCTTCAAGCTTCATATTCCTCGCATGAATATCAAGTCCTCACAGATACACCATTTTCTTCACTTTCAAAGTCTTCATGAAAGTCTTCAGAAATACCAAAATCTTCAGTCGAAGATATTCATTTTTAGGGGTCGACTTTCCCTGTAAATATCAAACTCCTCATAGACTTATAGACCCGTGTACACTCACAAACACAGTAGTCCCTTAACCTATAAGTCTTCAATACACCAAAATCACTAAGGGGCACTAGATGCACTTACAATCTCCCCCTTTTTGGTGATTGATGACAATATAGGTTAAGTTTTCAACAGGGATAAACATGTGAAGTGTAAGTACTGATATTGAGGAATTTGATTGCAAGATATAGAAGAACTCCCCCTGAAGATGTGCATAGTGAGGAATTTGCTTTTGAGGCAATGCACATTTGAAGAGTTGAATCATGGAGATCTCCCCCTATATCTTGTAATTCATACACGCATTTGACATATGATATGAAGAATTCAAAATGCATGATGAAATATGGTGCCTGATGAAATTCAGCATGCGTGCAGTAACATTAATGAGGAACAAGCATGCAGAATAACATATCGAGAGTATCAAAGCACAGTGCATCAAAATTATATGGGCACCATCGGGTTTAAGATTACAACTCGATCCAATAAAGTTTCAGAAGAACGAGAGTTGTAACTTAGCAAAAAAAACGCCCATATAATAGACCCGCTTGAAGACTAACTCAAATTTCTCCCCCTTTGTCATCGAATGACCAAAAGGTTCGAAACTGAGGACTAACGCCCCTGACGAATATCAAGTTGATGGAGGAGCGCCAGTGTTGTTGGGGTCGGTTGTTGTAGTAGGGCCTGCCGCAGTGTCGTCCAAATCTTCATTTTCATCAGTGTCGCGTGATGAAGAATATGAGCTGGCCACCAAGGAAGGGACTTTGACCTTCTTGAACTTCTTTGGTGGGGGTGCAGACCAGTCAAATTCTTCCTTGAGACCCATATTCTTCAGATCTGCAGCACCGTAGACATGAGATAGAACAACCCAGGTAGGGCTGAAGGTTTCATGAAGGTAGTATTAATTTTTCTTCACAACATTGTGTGTTGAGGTCATGTTGTGAAGAATTGAACCAAACTGACGCTTGAGCCATTTATGATTGCGATCAACCTTCTGATGAAGACTGAGGAGTAACTCACGATCAGTCATCACCCTGGGAGCTGTGGCTTGAGGATTTTGCTTGGCAGCAGAGTCATGTGTGGCAGAGTCATCATTGGTGGAGTAGGATGCAGCCTTGCGAAATTGACCATCCAATGGACGAATACCTTCATCTATCGCAGCAGATGCCTTGCCTTTGTCATCAGCTGAGGAATATGTCCGTTTGAGGGCTTCAATCGGGGGCAAGTAGCTGCCATGGTTCAAAGTGTCAGCTTTGTAATTTAGTGAAGCCCTTGTCCTGATGAATCTCATAATCCATGATGCATAAGGCTTCAGCTCAAATGGTGACATAGCAATATTCGGTAGAGTCCTCATGAAGAAATCATGGAAGTTGACGGGAACGCCATGAATGATATTGAAAAGCATGTTCTTCATGATGCCAACGACCTCTTCATCATTTGAGTCGTGGCCTTTGATAGGACTCATTGTCTTCGACAGAATGCGATAGACAGTCCGGGGCACATATAGTAAATCCTTGACGAGGAATTTGGTTCGAGGAGCCTGCCCTGGCTTCAAAGGCTTCATCAGCACTTGCATGAAATGATTTGAAAGTTCAGGTTCACTGTAGACACAACGAGCACCGTCAAGGGAGGACTAAGTGGGAGGGCACGAAGCAATTCAGTTGCTGGTGCCTTGTAGTGAGTATTTTCAGACATCCAGTCCAACACCCATGAATTCACATCTTCAGAGTTTCCTGTGATGTGTAGCATTGCATAGAATTGAAGAATGAGTTCTTCATTCCAGTCACAGATGTCAGTGCAGAAATTTAGCAATCCAGCATCGTGAAGAACACTGAGGACTGGCTCGAAGCACGGCAGAGACTCCATGTCAACATGAGGAATGTGTTCATGATCAAAGACTTTGTCTTTGTTGAACAGTACGGAGGAATAGAAATTTGCTTGACTAGCAGTCCAGAAACGCCTCTTCCTTATGCGAGCAGAGTCATAGGGGTTATAGTCAGTGAAGAACACATGCTCGCTGAAGAAATCTTCAGCCTTGAACTTTTGCTTCTTTGAGAATGGATCCGTTGGCTTGGGCACTGGAGTGTCAGTGAGTTGCATCACAACCTCAGGAATCGCAATCTCAGGTTCTTCAGGCTGAGGAATTTCTGGTTCGTCTTCAGTAGCAGGCTTCGTGTTCAAGGGTTCAACAACAGCAGCTTCTTCAGCACTAGCGGCTGGAATGTCTTCTTGCATAGACGAGGTGGGATGAGTTTCTTCAGAGCCTATTTGAACAGTTGGTGCAGGGGACTAAGGTATTTGTTGAAGTGGGGTGAAGAGTGGAGTATTGGGGTGCTGACTTTCCCAAAAGTCATCATTCATCACGGGCGTTGTGCAGCCAATGTCCATGTCTTCATCTTCAATTTCTTCATCAACCTGCTCCGACGAAGCAGCAGATTGAGGTTCTTCATTAGATCCGCTTGGGATCACATATTCCTCACCAAAAGTAACAAGGTCCTTTAATGACATGGTGGAAATTGGAACAACATCAATTGGATTTTCAATAGAGCTTGTCAGAGGCTTCATCTTCTTTGGAGCTGAAGATTCTGAAGCACTGGATGCTTTCCTTTTCTTCACTGCAGCTCGCTCTGCAGCCTTGGTCTTCTTCACATCGAATGCACATGGAAGAATTGGAGTCGGTGTAGGCGCAGATGGAACTGAGGTTTCTGGTTGGATTTCCTCAGGCGCAACTAATGCAGTTGCCCTGACTTTTTCAGTTTCTTCAGGCGCACAACTAGTGGATGCCCTGAAAATTACTTCAGCGGCTGGAATGGAGTCATCAGCCCTGGAACTAGCATTTTCTTCAGCAGCCTGAATGTCATCAGCGGTGCTGGCATGTTCTTCAGTTGGCTGAGCAGATGCTTCAGCATGAGGAATTTCTTGTTGCGATGGGGCTGCAACATTTGTGAACTTCTCAGTCAGTTTCACAAACCTGACTTTGGCTCCTTGCCAATCAGCATAGTAAGCATTGAAGTCATTGCTGAGGGTTTTGATTTCAGCTTGGATCTTGAGGAGTTCATCAGTTGTCATATTGACAACGTTATTCTTCAGGAACTTCTCCTTTCTGAACTGAGTCTTCTTGATCTGCTTGGCCTTCTCAAATTTCCATTTCTCTTCAGTGATGAAATGGGTCAGCGTGTGACTTTTTTCAGGAGTCAACTTGAAATCAGGCATAGGAGTATTTGGATCCTTGTGCCAGAGATCAACGTAATTAAGGATCGCCCTTGGATCCAAAAGCAGTGGCACATTTGTGCCTTTGGCTCTAGCGGCCCTTTCTTGTCGGTCTCTGATGATTTCTGCAAGTTCATCATCATCAGCTTCATCGTCAGATGGCACGTGGAAGGCAACCTGTTTCTTCTTTGGACTTGGCTGAGGACCTCGACCAGCCGTTGCCTTAGTCTTCAACACAGTGGGGCCTGATGAAGATTTTGGTGCAGCTGAGGAACTTGCTGAGGCACCAGAGGCAATAAAGATGCCTGTTGTCCTTTGGCACGTGGCCAGATGTACAGGTGTTGAGGACTTTGCCGGAGTAGCTCAGGACTTTGGAGGAGGAGCAGTAGTTGGTACTGTTGGGGAATGTAGCAGAAATTCAAAATTTTCCTACGTGTCACCAAGATCTATCCATGGAGAGACTAGCAACTAGGGGAAGGAGAGTGCATCTACATACCCTTGTAGATCGCTAAGCGGAAGCGTTCAAAAGAACGGGGGTTGAAGGAGTCGTACTCGTCGTGATCCAAATCACCGGAGATCCTAGTGCCGAACGGACGGCACCTCCGCGTTCAACACACGTACAGCCTGGTGATGTCTCCCATGCCTTGATCCAGCAAGGAGAGAGGGAGAGGTTGAGGAAGATTCCGTCCAGCAGCAACACAATGGCATGGTGGTGGTGGAGGAGCGTGGTAATCCTGCAGGGCTTCGCCAAGCACCACGGGAGAGGAGGAGAACTTGGGAGAGGGGGAGGGCTGCGCCAGAACTTGGGTGCGGCTGCCCTCCCACCCCCCCACATATATATAGGGGCAAGGGAGAGGGGGGCCGGCCCCCTCAGATCCAATCTGAGGAGGGGGCGGCGGCCAAAGGGGGGGAGGACTGCCTCCCAAGTCAAGTGGAGGCCCTCCCCCTTAGGGTTTCCCCTCTCCCATGCGCATGGGCCTTGGGGGGGCTGGTGCCCCTGGCCCATTAAGGCTAGGGCGCCCCCCTACAGCCCATGCTGCTGTATTGGACGTGGTGGAACAATTTCGGAACCTCCGGACCCCTCCGGAATCCTCCGGAACCTTCTGGAAGCTTCCCGGTACAATACCGGAAAAACCCGAACTTTTCCCGGAACCCGAACAACAACTTTCCATATATAAATCTTTACCTCCGGACCATTCCGGAACTCCTCGTGACGTCCGGGATCTTATCCGGGACTCCGAACATCATTCGGTAACCACATACATCTATTCCCTATAACCCTAGCGTCATCGAACCTTAAGTGTGTAGACCCTACGGGTTCGGGAACCATGCAGACATGACCGAGACGTTCTCCGGTCAATAACCAACAGCGGGATCTGGATACCCATGTTGGCTCCCACATGTTCCACGATGATCTCATCGGATGAACCACGATGTCAAGGACTCAATCAATCCCGTATACAATTCCCTTCGTCTAGCGGTATTGTACTTTCCCGAGATTCGATCGTTGGTATACCGATACCTTGTTCAATCTTGTTACCGACAAGTCTCTTTACTCGTTCCGTAACACATCATCCCGTGATCAACCCCTTGGTCACATTGTGCACATTATGATGATGTCCTACCGAGTGGGCCCAGAGATACCTCTCCATTACACGGAGTGACAAATCCCAGTCTCGATTCGTGCCAACCCAACAGACACTTTCGGAGATACTTGTAGTGCACCTTTATAGCCACCCAGTTACATTGTGACGTTTGCTACACCCAAAGCATTCCTACAGTATCCGGGAGTTGTACAATCTCATGGTCTAAGGAAAAGATACTTGACATTAGAAAAGCTTTAGCATACGAACTACATGATCTTTGTGCTAGGCTTAGGATTGGGTCTTGTCCATCACATCATTCTCCTAATGATGTGATCCCGTTATCAATGACATCCAATGTCCATGGTCAGGAAACCGTAACCATGTATTGATCAATGAGCTAGTCAACTAGAGGCTTACTAGGGACATGGTGTTGTCTATGTACCCACACATGTATCCGAGTTTCCTATCAATACAATTATAGCATGGATAATAAACGATTATCATGAACAAGGAAATATAATAATAACTAATTTATTATTGCCTCTAGGGCATATTTCCAACAGCCTCCCACTTGCACTAGAGTCAATAATCTAGTTCACATCGCCATGTGACCAACATCTAAGAGTTTACTAGTGTCACTAAACCAGTTCACATCATCATGTGATTAAGACTCAATGAGTTCTGGGGTTTGATCATGTTTTGCTTGTAAGAGAGGTTTTAGTCAAGGGTCTGCAACATTCAGATCCGTATGTACTTTGCAAATCTGTAGGTTATATTGTAAATGCTGCTTCCACACTCCATTTGGAGCTATTCCAAATGGTTGCTCCACTATACGTATCCGGTTTGCTACTCGGAGTCACTCGGATAGGTGTTAAAGCTTGCATCAACGTAACCCTTTACGCCGAACTCTTTATCACCTCCATAATCGAGAAACATGTCCTTATTTACTCCAAGGACAATTTTAACCGCTGTCCAATGATCCATTCCTGGATCATTCTTGTACCCCTTGACTGACTCATGGCAAGGCACACTTCCGGTGCGGTACACAGCATAGCATACTATAGAGCCTACGTCTGAAGCATAGGGGACGACATTCGTCCTTTCTCTCTCTTCTGCCGTGGTTGAGCTTTAACTCTTAACTTCTTACCTTACAACTCAGGCAAGAACTCCTTCTTTGACTGATCCATCTTGAACACCTTCAAGATCATGTCAAGGTATGTGCTCATTTGAAAGTACCATTTAGCGTTTTTTGATCTATCCTCATAGATCTTGATGCTCAATGTTCATGCAGCTTATTCCAGGTTTTCTATTGAAAAACACCTTTCAAATAACCCTATATGCTTTCCAGAAATTCTACATCATTTCTGATCAACAATATGTCAACAACATATACTCATCAGAAATTCTATAGCGCTCCCACTCACTTCTTTGGAAATACAAGTTTCTCATAAACTTTTTTATAAGCCCAAAATCTTTGATCATCGCACCAAAGCGTACATTCCAACTCCGAGATGCTTACTCCAGTCCTTAGAAGGATTGCTGGAGTTTTGCATATTTGTTAGCGTTCTTCAGGATTGTCAAAATCTTCTGGTTGTATCACATACAACCTTTCTTCAAGAAAACTGTCGAGGAAACAATGTTTTGACATTCTATCTGCAAGATTTCATAAATAATGCAGTAACTGCTAATCCATTTCCAACAGACTCTTAGCATCGCTACGAGTGAGAAAGCCTCACCGTAGTCAACTCCTTGAACTTGTCGGAAAACATCTTAATGACAAGTCGAGCTTTCTTAATGGTGATTCCTACCATCATTGTCTGTCTTCCTTTTAAAATCCATCTGTACCCAACGGCCTTGCGACCATCAAGTATTTCTTCCAAAGTCATGGATCCTTTCTCGCATTTTTATGGCCTCGAGCCATTCGTCGGAATCCGGGCCCACCATCGCTTCTCCATAGCTCGTAGGTTCATTGTAGTCTAGCAACATGACCTCTAAGACAGGATTGCGTACCACTCTGAAGTAGTACGCATCCTTGTCACCCTACGAGGTACGATAGTGACTTGATCTGAAACTTCATGATCACTATCATAATCTTCTACTTCAATTGGTTTAGGCGCCACAGGAACAACTTCCTGTGCCCTTCTACACACTAGTTGAAGTGACGGTTCAATAACCTCATCAAGTCTCCACCATCCTCCCACTCAATTCTTTCGAGAGAAACTTTTCCTCGAGAAAGGACCCGTTTCTAGAAACAATTACTTTTGCTTCCGGATCTGAGATAGGAGGTATACCCAACCATTTTGGGTATCCTATGAAGATGTATTTATCCATTTTGGGTTCGATCTTATCACGATGAAACTTTTTCACATAAGTGTCGCAGCCCCAAACTTTCAAGAAACAACAACTTAGGTTTCTCCAAACCATAGTTCAAACGGTGTCGTCTCAACGGAATTACGTGGTGCCCTATTAAAGTGAGTGCGGTTGTTTCTAATGCCTAACCCATGAACGATAGTGGTAATTCGATAAGAGACATCATGGTATGCACCATATCCAATAGGGTGCAACTATGATGTTCGGACACACCATCACACTATGGTGTTCCAGGCGGTATTTATTGTGAAACAATTTTCACAATATCTTAATTGCATGCCAAAGCTCGTAACTCAGATACTCATCTCTATGATCATATCATAGACATTTTATCCTCTTGTCACAATGATCTTCAACTTCACTCTGAAATTACTTGAACCATTCAATAATTCAGACTTGTGTTTCATCAATTAAATATACTCAGTACTACTTAAATCATCTGTGAAGTAAGAACATAACGATATTCACTACATGCATCAGCACTCATTGGACTGCACACATCAAAGTGTGTTACTTCCAACAAGTTGCTATCTTGTTCCATCTTACTGAAAACGAGGCTTTTCAGTCATCTTGCCTATGTGGTATGATTTGCATATCTCAAGTAATTCAAAATCAAGTGAATCCAAACGATCCATCTGCATGGAGTTTCTTCATGCGTATACACCAACAGACATGGTTTGCATGTCTCAAACTTTTCAAAAACGAGTGAGTCCAAAGATCCATCAACATGGAGCTTCTTCATGCGTTTTACACCAATATGACTTACATGGCAGTGCCACAAGTAAGTGGTACTATCATTACTATCTTATATCTTTTGGCATGAAAATGTGTATCACTACGATCGAGATTCAATAAACCATTCCTTTTAGGTGCTAGACCATTGAAGGTATTATTCAAATAAACAGAGTAACCATTATTCTCCTTAAATGAATAACCGTATTGCGACAGACATAATCCAATCATGTCTATGCTCAACACAAACACCAAATAACAATTATTTAGGTTTAACACCAATCTCGATGGTAGAGGGAGCGTTCGATGCTTGATCACATCAACCTTGGAAACACTTCCAACACATATCGTCAGCTCACCTTTAGCTAGTCTCTGTTTATTCCGTAGCTTTTATTTTGAGTTACTAACACTTAGCAACCGAACCGGTATCTAATACCCTGGTGCTACTAGGAGTACTAGTAAAGTACACATTGACATAATGTATATCAAATATACTTCTATCGACCTTGCCGGCCTTCTTATCTACCAAGTATCTAGGGTAATTCTGCTCCAGTGGCTGTTTCCCTTATTACAGAAGCACTTAGTCTCGGGTTTGGGTTCAACCTTGGGTTTCTTCACTAGAGCAACAGCTGATTTGCCATTTCATGAAGTATCCCTTCTTGCCCTTTCCCTTCTTGAAACTAGTGGTTTCACCAACCATCAACAATTGATGCTCCTTCTTGATTCCTACTTTTGCGGTGTCAAACATTGCGAATAGATCAAGGATCATTATATCTATCCTTGTTATGTTATAGTTCATCACGAAGCTCTAGTAGCTTGGTGGCAATGTCTTTGGAGAAACATCACTATCTCATCTGGAAGATCAACTCCCACTCGATTCAAGTGATTGTTGTACTCAGACAATCTGAGCACAAGCTCAAGATTGAGCTTTTCTCCCTTAGTTTGCAGGCTAAGAAAATCGTCGGAGGTCTTATACCTCTTGACGTGGGCACGAGCCTGAAATCCCAATTTCAGCCCTCGAAACATCTCATATGTTCCGTGATGTTTCGAAAATGTCTTTGGTGCCTCAACTCTAAACCGTTTAACTGAACTATCACGTAGTTATCAAAACGTGTATGTCCGATGTTCGCAACATCCACAGACGATGTTTGGGGTTTAGCACACTGAGCGGTGCATTAAGTACATAAGCTTTCTACTGTCTGCATAATCACTACTGTCAACTTTCAACTATATTTTCTCTAGGAACATATCTAAAATAGTAGAATTAAAGCGCGAGCTATGACATAATTTGCAAAGGGTTTTTGACTATGTTCAGGATAATTATGTTCGTCTTATGAACTCCCACTCAGATAGACATCCCTCTAATCATCTAAGTGATTACATGATCCGAGTCAACTAGGCCGTGTCCGATCATCACGTGAGACGTTCTAGTCATCATCGGTGAACATCTTCATGTTGATCGTATCCTGCATACGACTCATGCTCGACCTTTCGGTCTCTTGTGTTCCAAGGCCATGTCTGTACATGCTAGGCTCGTCAAGTTAACCTAAGTGTTTCGCGTGTGTAAATCTGGCTCACACCCGTTGTATGTGAACGTAAGAATCTATCACACCCGATCATCACGTGGTGCTTCGAAACGACGAACTTTTGCAACGGTGCACAGTTAGGGGGAACACTTTCTTGAAATTTTAATGAGGGATCATCTTATTTACTAACGTCGTTCTAAGCAAATAAGATGTATAAACATGATAAACATCACATGCAATCAAATAGTGACATGATATGGCCAATATCATTTTGCTCCTTTTGGTCTCCATCTTCGGGGCTCCATGATCATCATCGTCACCGGCATGACACCATGATCTCCATCATCGTGTCTCCATCAAGTTGTCTCGCCAACTTATTACTTCTACTACTATGGCTACCGGTTAGCAATAAAGTAAAGTAATTACATGGCGTTTGTTCAATGACACGCAGGTCATACAATAAATTAAGACAACTCCTATGGCTCCTGCCGGTTGTCATACTCATCGACATGCAAGTCGTGATTCCTATTACAAGAACATGATCAATCTCATACATCACATATCATTCATCACATTCTTCTTAGCCATATCACATCACATAGCATACCCTGCAAAAACAAGTTAGACATCCTCTAATTGTTGTTTGCATGTTTTACGTGGCTGCTATGGGTTTCTAGCAAGAACGTTTCTTACCTACGCAAAAACCACAACGTGATATGTCAATTGCTATTTACCCTTAATAAGGACCCTTGTCATCGAATCTGATCTGACTAAAGTGGGAGAGACTGGCACCCGCTAGCCACCTTATGCAACAAGTGCATGTCAGTTGGTGGAACCTGTCTCACGTAAGTGTACGTGTAAGGTCGGTCCGGGCCGCTTCATCCCACAATGCCGCCGAATCAAGATTGGACTAGTAACGGTAAGCATATTGAACAAAATCAACGCCCACAACTACTTTGTGTTCTACTTGTGCATAGAATCTATGCAATAGACCTAGATCATGATGCCACTGTTGGGGAACGTAGCAGAAATTCAAAATTTTCCTACGTGTCACCAAGATCTATCCGTGGAGAGACTAGCAACGAGGGGAAGGAGAGTGCATCTACATACCCTTGTAGATCGCTAAGCGGAAGCGTTCAAAAGAATGGGGGTTGAAGGAGTCGTACTCGTCGTGATCCAAATCACCAGAGATCCTAGTGCCGAACGGACGACACCTTCACGTTCAACACACGTACAGCCCGGTGACGTCTCCCATGCCTTGATCCAGCAAGGAGAGAGGGAGAGGTTGAGGAAGACTCTGTCCAGTAGCAGCACACCGGTGTGGTGGTGGTGGAGGAGCGTGGTAATCCTGCAGGGCTTCGCCAAGCACCGCGGGAGAGGAGGAGAACTTGGGAGAGGGGGAGGGCTGCGCCAGAACTTGGGTGCGGCTGCCCTCCCACCCCCACATATATATAGGGGCAAGGGAGAGGGGGGCCAGCCCCCTCAGATCCAATCTGAGGAGGGGGCGGCGGCCAAAGGGGGGGAGGAGTGCCTCCCAAGTCAAGTGGAGGCCCTCCCCCTTAGGGTTTCCCCTCTCCCATGCGCATGGGACTTGGGGGGGCTGGTGCCCCTGGCCCATTAAGGCTAGGGCGCCCCCCCTACAGCCCATGCTGCTGTATTGGACGTGGTGGAACAATTTCCGGACCTCCGGAACCTTCTGGAAGCTTCCGGTACAATACCGGAAAAACCCGAACTTTTCCCGGAACCCGAACAACAACTTTCCATATATAAATCTTTACCTCCGGACCATTCCGAAACTCCTTGTGACGTCCAGGATCTTATCCGGGACTCCGAACAACATTCGATAACCACATACATCTATTCCCTATAACCCTAGCGTCATCGAACCTTAAGTGTGTAGACCCTACGGGTTCGGGAACCATGCAGACATGACCGAGACGTTCTCCGGTCAATAACCAACAGCGGGATCTGGATACCCATGTTGGCTCCCACATGTTCCATGATGATCTCATCGGATGAACCACGATGTCAAGGACTCAATCAATCCCGTATACAATTCCCTTTGTCTAGCGGTATTGTACTTGCCCGAGATTCGATCGTTGGTATACCGATACCTTGTTCAATCTCGTTACAGGCAAGTCTCTTTACTCGTTCCGTAACACATCATCCCGTGATCAACCCCTTGGTCACATTGTGCACATTATGATGATGTCCTACCGAGTGGGCCCAGAGATACCTCTCCGTTACACGGAGTGACAAATCCCAGTCTCGATTCGTGCCAACCCAACAGACACTTTCGTAGATACCGGTAGTGCACCTTTATAGCCACCCAGTTACGTTGTGACGTTTGGTACACCCAAAGCATTTCTACGGTATCCGGGAGTTGCACAATCTCATGGTCTAAGGAAAAGATACTTGACATTAGAAAAGCTTTAGCATACGAATTACACGATCTTTGTGCTAGGCTTAGGATTGGGTCTTGTCCATCACATCATTCTCCTAATGATGTGATCCCTTTATCAATGACATACAATGTCCATGGTCAGGAAATCGTAACCATTTATTGATCAACGAGCTAGTCAACTAGAGGCTTACTAGGGACATGGTGTTGTCTATGTACCCACACATGTATCTGAGTTTCCTATCAATACAACTATAGCATGGATAATAAACGATTATCATGAACAAGGAAATATAATAATAACTAATTTATTATCGCCTCTAGGGCATATTTCCAACAGGTACTGGCCGTGAGGGCTTTGAAGATTCTGACCGTGAGGGCATTGCTGAGAAACTTGGCCGTGAGGGCATAGTTGGTGAAGCACTTGGCTTGTGAGCAGGCTTCTTTGCCATTGATTTTCTTGGCTTGACAGAGGCCTCAGTGGCAGTAGCAGCAGCAGAGTCTTCATTAAATTTCCTCACTGCTTCTTTGGCTTGTCTTGCCAGCTTAGCTTGGCGTTTGGCCCATTCTTCAGGAAAATCCTCACCACGGTTGATGCTTGTGGGGTCAGCTTCTTGGCCAGGTGCCAATGGAGCTCTTGGGCATGGAGGATTAAGTGCAAATTTCTTCATATATTTTGGAGTCACATATCTGTACTCCCTCCAATCTCTTGCCCATCTCCGTTCAATCTTCTGTATGCGCACCTTGCGCTGAGTTTTAGTTTCTTTTCCGTACTTAGCCTCATCAGGTGTGCAATAGTCAGTATAGAGGTCCTCAGGGATGTCAAAAGCAGTCATGACCTCAGGTTTCTTTCCTCCTTTCTGCGGCTTCTTACCATCAGCCATATTCTTCAGATGAGGAATTTGAACAATCGAATTTTCTGAAGAAGTGTTCAACTTTTCTTCGAGGAACGTTGCAAATGAGTTAAGTTGATGAGAACCTAGAGATTCAGCAACGGACATGAGTACCTGTGAACAGAGTATAGTTGCGAGGAATTTGGAGAGGTCATATGCGTTCTCAGAAGGTTTTTCAAAAAGAACAAGTTTGAGGAATTTGACCAGATGAGCCTTGAAGAATTTCACTAAGCGTTCTTTGTCTTAGGTTCCAGAGTTGTATAGATCGAGGATCCACACAATTGAGGAATCTTGAAGAAAAATGATGCTTAGAGAAACAAATCAAGAACAGATGACTAGTGAGGTGTTTTGTGTGTGAGGATTTGAAGAATAAAACACCTTTGAAGATTTTGTTGTGAAATTTCGAATCAAAAGGGGTAGTAAATGTAATTTTTAATTACCCTGGATGAAGAACACGACAAACTGAGAGGCAAAACAGTGAAGTTCGTCGATGTAGATCTTCCACGCCCTAACTTGGCTGAGGAAGACAGCTACGGCGGCGGCGGAGTGAAGATTTCCACGGTCGGCGCGAGTATGATGGCGGCGAGGTCGAGGCAGTGAAGCTCTTCCTCACCGGTGACGATGGAGTAGCGGCGGCGCTAGGGTTTGAGAAGCTCGAGCGAGAGAGAGAGCGGTCGAGCGGAGTAAAGGAAGTGAGGAAGGGATGAGGGGATATTTATTGTCGTAGTGAAAAGCTGTTCGCCCAAAGATTTAGGACGAATCTACCCCTCACCCTTCTCCTTCGCTTGAAATGTGTCACCCATGTACTGAGGAGTGGAGATCGTGTTAGATCATGGGTGAATAGATAAGTCTTTCGTGGGATCCGGAACGGATTGAGCGGTAAAACCGAAAAATTTGGATACAATTAATTTTAAAGTTCGTTCACAAATTCTTCAGCTGTCAAGGACACAGTGAAGATTTTGAACGAGTTTCAAATAGAACGCACATGAAGAATTTGTGAATAGATTGGGTTGAGTATAGCATAGAGGGGGAAGGGTCCGATCACATTCACTTAGCAGAAAAATGCAACTTGAAGAATTAGCCATAAGTGAATGCTGTAGAGGACATATACTCTTATATATATAGCCAATGAAGAAAAACGTCGGAAACAGTGAAGATTTTGCAAAGTTGAAGAATTTGAAAAACTGAAGAAAAACTGAGGAATTTCAAAAATGAAGATTTTCAACTTTGGTGGTGGCGTGACCCACCGTATAAGAATGATGATTTCAGACACCGCATACAATTGTCGTAGGGTTCTGAGAATCAAATTCTTCATTAATTTCTTCACACTTAGAGTGTTATTCTTCATTGATTGAAGAAAAACCTTTCTTCATGTGTTGCACATCTAAGTCATCAATTTTGCATAAGTGTAAGGATGTGTGTCCTTTTCAGAGAACATTCGAAGATTCTAAGATATTTAGCTCACACCACAACTTGCTAAATCTCTTCTCATCCAAGGGCTTTGTGAAGATATCGGCTAGCTGTTCTTTAGTCTTCACGTGCTCGATGGAGATGTCGCCCTTCAACACATGATCACGAACAAAATGATGACGAATCTGAATGTGCTTTGTCTTTGAGTGCTGAACTGGGTTGTGAGCAATCTTGATGGCACTCTCATTGTCACAGAGGAGAGGCACATTCTTCACGTTGATGCCATAGTCCTTGAGGGTTTGCTTCATTCATAGCAGTTGAGCACAGCAAGAACCAGCAGCAATGTACTCAGCCTCTGCAGTAGACAGTGATACGCAGTTCTGTTTCTTCAGGACCAACAGACCAAAGATCGTCCGAGGAAATGACAAGTACCAGATGTTGACTTGCGGTCCACATGATCACCAGCATAGTCAGAGTCAGAATATCCAATGAGATCAAAAGTAGAGCCCTTGGGGTACCATAATCCTAGTGTTGGTGTGTGAGCTAGATATCGAAGAATATGCTTCACAGCCTTATGGTGTGATTCCTTCCGTGCAGCTTGAAATCGGGCACACATGCAAACACTAAGCATTATATCTGGCTTAGATGCACATAAGTACAATAACGAGCCAATCATGGAGCGGTATACCTTGTGATCGAAGTCAATACCATTTTCATCAGTGCATAGATGGCCATTTGTGGGCATAGGAATTTTGACACCTTTGCAGTCTTGCATGCCGAATTTCCTCAGAACTTCCTTGAGGTATTTCTCCTGAGATATGAATATACCATTGTGCTATTGACGAATTTGAAGACCTAAAAAGAATTTCAACTCTCCCATCATAGACATTTGATATTCTTCACTCATCATATAGGCAAATTCATCACTCTAACGTTGGTCAGTACAGCCAAAGATAATATCATCAATGTATATTTGGCACACAAACAGTTCACCATCATAAGATTTAGTAAAGAGAGTAGGGTCGAGTGAACCGGGTGTGAAGCCATTCTTCATGAAGAATTCCTTCAAAGTGTCATACCACGCCCGAGGGGCCTGCTTGAGGCCATACAGGGCCTTGTTGAGTCTGAAGACTTTGTCAGGATTCTTTGGATATTCAAAACCTGGGGGTTGAGCAACATATACTTCTTCCTCAAGCTTACCATTGAGGAATGCACTTTTCACATCCATTTGTTGTAAGATAATATTATGATGGTTAGCATAAGCAAGTAATATGCGACTAGCCTCAAGTCTAGCAACAGGTGCAAAAGTTTCATCGAAATCAATTCCTTCAACCTGTGTGTAGCCTTGAGCTACAAGTCGTGCCTTATTCCTCACCACAAGGCCATTTTCATCTTGCTTGTTGCGGTAGATCCACTTTGTGCCGATGATATTATGCTTGCGAGGATCTGGACGTTTGACCAGTTTCCAGACATTGTTGAGCTTGAACTAATGTAATTCTTCTTGCATAGCCTGAATCCACTCAAGCTCCAGAAATGCTTCATCTACCTTAGTGGGCTCTGTAATAGAGACAAAAGCATAGTGCCCACAAAAGTTAGATAAATGTGAAGCTTTTGAGCGTGTGAGAGGACCTGGCGCTCGAATGTCATCGATGATCTTTTCAACTTGCACTTCTTTTGCAATGCGAGGATGAGCTGGTTGTCGTTGAGGAATTTGATCAGCATTTTCTTCAGCACCATTTTCTTCAGCATTTTCATCAGGTACACCAGCTCGATTTTCTTCACGTTCTGGAATGAATTCTTCAACAGATTCTTCGGTAGGAATAAAATCCTCGGTAGCCTTGAACTTGATAGAATCCTGAGGTTCAGGTTCATCTATCACAGAAGGTAGGTGCTCTCTTTGTGAGCCATTAGTTTCATCGAACCGCACATCTACAGTTTCAACAACCTTGTGAAGAACGTTGTTGAAGACTCTGTAGGTGTGCGAGTCCTTTCCGTAACCAAGCATAAAACCTTCATGTGCTTTCGGTGCAAATTTAGCATTGTGATGAGGATCTCTAATCCAACATTTAGCACCGAAGACTTTGAAGTAACTCACATTGGGTTTCTTGTCAGTGAGGAGTTCATAGGCAGTCTTCTTGAAGAATTGTGAAGATATACCCGATTGATGATGTGGCACGCAGTATCAATTGCATCAATCCAAAAACGACAAGGCGTTTTGTATTCATCAAGCATAGTGCAAGCCATTTCAGCGAGGGTTCTGTTCTTGCGCTCCATGATGCCATTCTGCTGAGGAGTATAAGGAGCAGATAACTTATGAGTAATACCAAGTTCATCAAGATAGCCATCAAGACCGGAATTCTTGAACTCAGTCCCATTGTCAGTTCTGATGTGCTTGATCTTCACACCAAAGTTGGTTGAAGCCCTCGAGGAAAATCGTTTGAAGATTTCCTGCACTTCATGTTTGTAAGTGACAATGTGTACCCATGTGTAACGAGAATAGTCATCAACAATAACAAAGCCATATAGAGATGCATCATTCGAAACAGCAGAATAATGATTAGGACCAAAGAGATCCATGTGAAGCAATTCAAATGAACGAGTAGTGGTCATGATAGTCTTCGTTGGATGCTTGGCCTTTGTCATCTTTCCAGCTTCACAAGCTCCGCATAAGTGATCCTTGAGGAATTTGACATTCTCAATGCCAATGACATGCTTCTTCTTCGCAATCATGTTCAGATTCCTCATGCCAGCATGACCAAGTCGTCGATGCCATAGCCAGCCTTCTGAGGCTTTTGCAAGTAAGCACATTGCTGGTTGTGGTCCTGTAGAGAAATCAACAATATACAGATCTCCTCTCCTAAAGCCTTCGAAGACTTTGGAATGGTCAGCTTCCGTGATCACAACACATTGATATCTTCCAAAACAACAACCATATCAAGATCACAAAGCATTGAGACAGACATGAGGTTGTATCCTAAGGACTCGAAAAGCATGACTTTGACCATGTGTCGATCCTTTGAGATCGCAACCTTACCTAGACCCAATACCTGACCTTTTCCTTTGTCAGCGAAGATGATGTGCTTCAGATGTGACGGTGTTAAGGGAGCATCCATCAATAGACTCTTGTCACCCGTCATGTGATTTGTACATCCACTATCTAGAACCCACTCGTTGGCTTTGGGCTGATCATCCTGCAGATGAATTAGTGCAACTTACGATCTCATATACTTCATCAGTGAAGAATATGATATCAAGTTCATCAGATGAATTTCATCAAACAGTAAAACAGATATTTCAGTATGAGGACATGTGAAATGAAAGTTCATTTCATCATGATTCGCCTGCGTCCTTTCAGGCAATTTTGTCAGCCCCCCAGCAAATTCTTCAGACGTTTAAAGCACATCTGGAGACCTGACCCTGCATAAAGGATTAGTTCTTTTTCTTCACCACCCACATCTGAAGGGGTGGCAAAGAGTTCATCACTCTGCGAGCACCATATGAGAAAGGTGGCATAGAGGCCAATCCATTTCGTTTCACATAAGAGGGGTTAGGGTAAGCATATGAGTAAGCCGAGAAATTCTTCGAGGACTTATGAACATAATGATTTGAAGAATAATGCGCATATTCATAGCCCTTAGCTCTACCCTGCGAAATAGAGGGGTTAGCACGATGATGATCATATGAGGACTTTGACCCATTTGAGGAATTTGATCCATGTGAAGAATTAGGTCCATATGAAGAATTGGATCTGGGGTTCCTGTTCTTCACAGGTGGTGTCATGAGAACATTCACCTGAAGGCTTTCAACATAACTTTTGGGAACCCAGATTTTCTTTATAGGGGAACCGTTCCTGCAGTTAGTGCCAACATATCTAGCAAATACTTCACCATTCTAATTTTTGAATAGTTTATAGTTGGAGTCAAATGACTCATCAGAAGAATGAGAAGATTCACATGTAAAGCCAGATAAGTTAGATGGATCAACTGGAGGACCCTTTGCAGCAACCCACGAGGTTTTGGGGTACTGCTCAGGCTTCCAATATGTTCCATCAGCATTGAGTTTCCTCTCAAAGGCAATACCCTCTTTCCTAGGGTTTCTGTTGAGGATCTTCTTTTTGAGCACATCACAAAGAATCTGACGCCCTTTGAGGCTTTTGTACATGCCTGTCGTGTACAGTTCCTTCAGCCCTGCATCATTAGTGATACTAGCAATGTCCTCAGATGAGGAATTAGTGATAGCCGAGGCAGGTGAAGAATTTGTAATAGTTGAAGCATTTGAACATTCAGGTGAAGAATTAGCAGATTCACGTTGATTGAACTTTAAGCATGGAGGAACAAATTCTTCTTGAGTAGCGCTGATTTGTTGAGCAAGTAATGAATCGCGATCCTTCTAAAGATCTTCATAACTCACTCTTAGCTTCTCAAGATCTTGCTTTCTTTGAAGAAGTTCAAGAGAAAGTTTCTCGTGATCAGATAAGAGAGCGTTATGATGACCTTGAAGATCGTCAAACATGGAATGGAGTCCCTGAAGACTTTCAGCCAAGGCTTTTGACTGATCCATTTCTTCACCCAACATATCATCGCTCTTATTTAGCATGTAATGAACTTTTTCCAAAGCTCTTTGTTGTTTAGTGGCAAGGGGAGCAAGTTTATCATAGCTAGGTCCAAATTCATCGCCAGATTCATCATCACTGGACTCGGATAGGTAGCATTCGTTTACCTTAGCACTTTTTGCCATAAGGCAGGAGTTGGACGATGATGATTCTGGTTCGAATGTCATCTCTTTGAGAGATTCCTTGTAATCATCAAGCCAAGGATCATTACGATTTAGATGTCCATCATAGACCTCAGAGAGACGGTCCCAGATTAGCTTCGCGTGATTGAGATGCATGACGTTCCTGAATTGATTTCGGGATAGACTTGTGCAGATGACATCCTTCGCTGTGAGGTTGAGGAGAGTGTACTTGCGAATGTCATCAGCTTCAGCCATCTTGCATAGATCGGTAAGACCGATCTCGGTGACGGTCCATAGTTCGCTGTCCATAGCCATGAGTCGCTTCTTCATCATGGCCTTCCATCGAGGATACTCATGACCGTCAAAGATGGGTTAGGAAACGTTCCTCAATCCTGCAGTCGACATAACTAGAACTCCAGGTGGTTAAACCAAAATCACACAGAACAAGGGAGTACCTTTCTATGATACCAATTGAAAGTGCGTTATATCGACTAGAGGGGGGTGAATAGGCGATTTTTATAAATTCTTCACTGAGGAATTTGCCGGTGAGGAAATTCCTTAGCGAAGAACTACTAGCAGCGGAATAAGTACTCAGAAGTAAGCATAACAGGATACAGACATAGTCATCATGATGAAATAAAGACAAGCATAGAGTACAGAAAGCGTAAACACAGGATAACACAAGATGAAGACAAACAGACTGAAGAAATTGAACTGAGGAAATTAAGAAATTCTTCAGTCAAAGTCTTCAAACACAGATATGAACAATCACTCAACACAGTAATGAGAAAATGAAAGAGTTGAGGAAATAGAACCTGTAAGGTTGGTGAAGACAATGATTTGTTAGACCAGTTCCAACTGATGTCTCAGTTGTACGTCTGGTTGGAGCGGCTGAGTATTTAAACTCGAGGACACGCAGTCCCGGACACCCAGTCGCTGAGCACGCAGCTCAGGACACCAAGTCCTCACCGTATTCTCCTTGAACTAAGGTCACACAGACCTCGTCCAATCACTCGTGGTAAGTCTTCAGGCGACTTCCAAACCTTCACAGACTCGGTCACTCGGCGATCCACAATTCCTCTTGGATGCTCTAGACCATGACGCCTAACCGTCTAGAAGAAGCACAATCTTCAAAGGTAACAAGCGTCGGATCCACGCAGGATCAATCTCTTTAGTGATGCTCAATCACTTTGGGTTTGTAGGTGTTTGGGTTTGAGGTTTTTCCTCACTCGATGATTTTCGCTCAAAGTCCTCGGAGGATGGGTTGCTCTCAAATGACAAGTGTTAGTTTCTCTCGGAGCAGCCAACCAACTAGTGGTTGTAGGGGGCAGCTATTTATAGCCTAGGGAGCAGCCCGACATGATAAGCCATAAATGCCCTTGTCTGATATGACCGTTAGGTGGATAAGATATTTTGGGACAGCTGGCGCATAGCACAGCAACGGTTGGAAATTTGACTCTCAAATTCCTCAGGGCTATCATGTTCCTCACTGTGTAGGCAATCCACACTGGCGAATTCTTAACTCCTCAGTCAGAACAAATTCCTCAGCGACCAGAAGAACTTCGTCTCTGTCACTGAAGAAATTGACTGAACTATATGAGATTTCCAGAGGCTTCACTCGAAGGGTTTGGTAGGTGTAGGATTTTGAGTTGAGCATCACTTGGAAAATTTTCCTTAATATTTCCTCGATCCCCTTTAACAGTACGGTGTTTCCTATGACTCAAGAAAGAGAAAAACAAAACTATGAAAACAAAAGTCTTCAAGCTTCATATTCCTCGCATGAATATCAAGTCCTCACGGATACACCAATTTCTTCACTTTCAAAGTCTTCAGAAATACCAAAATCTTCAGTCGAAGATATTCATTTTTAGGGGTCGACTTTCCCTGTAAATATCAAACTCCTCATAGACTTATAGACCTGTGTACACTCACAAACGCATTAGTCCCTTAACCTATAAGTTTTCAATACACCAAAATCACTAAGGGGCACTAGATGCACTTACAGCACCGCATCTCTACGCGCCAGGGCATTAAGCCCACGTACATTCCACACAATAACCCTTAGGGGTTGCACATTCATCCTCTCATCCTACATAAACAACTAAATTCTGGTAGCAGAAAACTTTACGATTGGCTTGGTATCAAAGTGTAATCTCGTAACTTAGTTGTTTTATTTTATGAGATCATAACTCAATTATTACTTGCACCTAGAGTCGCTATCCCTGCTAAAATTAGGACATGATTCAGTTGTGAAGAGGTGTTCACAGGAGTATGTGGGTAAGTAATGACGTAAATACACCGGTGGTTCTTGAACTAGCCACAAATGTGTATTTACTGCATGAACATGCAAAATACATCACATTGGTTCGGCATGGACGTGTAAATATGGTTCAAATATCATTTTCATACGTCTATGATGCTAATGAGGTGCGCCAGCATGGCATGGGATCCGCTGCCGCTGACTGGATGACGCGGACAAGACGTTTTGCCTGGTTTTTGTGGAAACCCCCCTCAAATTATTATTTTTCTTACCAAAAGGCCCTCAAAGAAACTGATGAATTGTAAAAAATCTATTATTAATGAAAACCAATCCTGGGTTCGAACCAGCAATCTGGCAAACACATGTGTGCGTGAGTAACCCATTCATCTGCTGAAAGTTAGTGGTATGTAAGGATTCATAGTCTTTATAAACTTTAAGCTGAACAACATATACTAAAATAAATGTATGCCGGTGATTCGAACCTGCATGAAGGGCTACATAGTGGCTGCAAATACATCTCCAAATGACAACAATCAGTGTTGAAAATGATAAATTTAGCTCTAAACCATAACGAGCCCATGTGGTTAACACGGACCATAGTGTGCCCAGTTTTCAACGTGTCTGTTTTTTTCATTTCAAAAATTTGTAAAAAATACCTAAATTATAATCGTGTGTTACAAACAATATACATATATTAAAAATAAATTACATTAAAAAGTACGTATACTTTAATAAAATATCATTGCAATAGTTTAAGAAAAATAGACATTTTAAATATATATTTCATAATAGTTAAAAATGTTCGAATTTTATTAAAATATTTAAAAAAGGTTTATATATTTAATTAAATTCTCATACAATTTTAAAATTTCCACGTTTTAAATTAAATATTCATGTTGTATATAAATGTCTTCATGCTTAAACTGTGTTGTTTGTGTGTTTTCTAAAATAATAAATACAAGCCTAGTGCGTCCTTAGATTGCAGATCCTCACATGAATAATACTCGAATCATATAAATATTTTGATCATTCATAAATCTTTTCAATTGTATGAAAATGTCTTCAAATAACACGTGAATTCTTTTTAACATGAAATAAATAATTTTACATTCTTCTGAAATTATGTTTGTTAATCAGCCACAAAAGTGTGCTTGTACTTTTTATAGATGAGTCCTCATTGGTTGGAGTGGCATCCGTGGCTGGTCTATAACCTTTGGTCGGATGTTAAAATCACAGACCTGGTACTGTTTTTGCTGGATTAAATTCCTTTTATTTGTGTTGTTCGGCTTGATGTATGAAAAGTATATGAATCATCAAATAGCAGGAAATTTGAATTGGTCCACTGCGCTAGCAAGAAATGCATACGATTTGTAGGTCATGGGTTGTGGCTTCTATTTTATAATTTGTCTGTTTCTCCTCGATGGCCTTTTTTGTAAGAATATAATAATTTTGGGTGTTTTCGCAAAAAAAAACAGGCCACACGCCCTTGTCTCCGCCATCCAGTCACAGATAGCGGGGCCCATGCCATGCTTGTGCGCCTCGTGAGCATACCGAACGGATACAAACGAGAGTTGAACCGTATATGCATATCCATGTCAAGTTATGGAACCGGTATGATGTATTTTGCAAGTTCAGTCACAGAAATGCACATCCGTCGCAAGCTTAAATACAACAGGTGTAAATACGCTGCTCTTTTAATCCAAACAGCTCCCATTTTGTATATAACAACATACTGGAGTCTATAAACCTACTGGTCAACGCAAATGGTTTCTTTAGAGCCAATACAAAAAACATCGTGCTGTGGAATGTAATAATCTTTATCCCTTGTATACTTTGTCAGGTTTTTATTCGTGTTCCGAGCATGATCCTTCGATAACATGTTTTGTGTTTTTCTTTGTA
>NC_041391.1:7989064-7999370 GCF_002162155.2 Triticum dicoccoides | reverse complement strand
ACTTCCCGATTAACTAACACATTAATATTCAACGTGTGGTCCAGGAGGGGGTGGAAAGGCATTGTGAGCCGCATGCGACTCTGGTACAGGTGGGGAGCTTCAATTGATGGAGAAGCGAGCGTAGTGGGTTGATGAACAGAACAAGAGAAAGAAGCGTAATGGTTTAATAACAGTAATAAAAGTTGAAATGCCGGTTGATTTAAGGGTAATAAATGCCAAGAATACTGATTGATTTGCATGAGAACTGGGAAGGTATATTTAGACATGATTAGTGACGAGTTATTAGAATATTATGCGCCCGTAGCAACTCATAGGCTTTCTACTAGTATGTAGTAAATATGGGAGTCCACATGCAACACTGATGGCCTGCACGCGGCCACCGGACGATCGGATGGATGAAACTCAACGTTTACGGCGTTTCTGCTCCGGTGCTCCCCCGGGCTGAACAGTTCGGTACGAGGGGTACGATCGTCTTTTTTGTCCTTGTGTATAGCCGTCGAGGAGCCCTGGGAGGCCCGCATACCCCGGTTAGATCATATGCCCGGCCGTATACGTATTCATATACGCCCGAGCATTTTGTTTTCGAGTGCAGCCGCCCGCAGCCGTGGAGCAGCACCTGTCCACGGGAACATGCCAAAACTATCGCATCATATAAATGTGGAGGGGAACCACCTCCGGCCGCATCGTCCATCATTTCCTCCGGATGCATCGTCTTCCTCTCCTCTCCCACCGCATCCTCTCACACCGCGTCGTCTTCCTATTCCCTGCCACATCCTCTCCATCACCTCCATCACCGTGGAGGACGGACGTCACGAGCGCCCCGATTGGGGCGCAGATTCGATGGTGCTGGTGCAGCAGGTCGCGGCGCCCGCGACGGTGCAACCGATGCTGCAGATGTGGAGAAGGTGGAGGCGGGCTGGAGCGGCGCAGTCCAGTCAGATGCACCCACTTTGGCGAGCTCCAGCGAGGCGCGGAAGGTGGAGAAGGTGGATGCGGGCTCTGGCGAGGAGCAAGTGGAGCAGAAGGTAATTCCTTATCCCTTTTAGTTGTATTTTCGTTCCATATCAATCCATTGATACGGTGGTATGTGTATTCTACAAAAATAAAATAGATATTCCCTCAGCAATTACATAAACAAGCAGTTAGAAATAGTTGGAACTGTATTGTGTTACAATTGATATTATTATTTCACATGGCTAGATTTGGCATTGTCATCTTCATTTGCATTCATTTTGGGCATGTATTTGTATATGATGCTTGAGTTTATCATAATTTGGAGCATTGATCTTCTTTGGATGTGGATACAATTGAAAATGTCGCAAATTGGTTGTTTGCTTGAACTTCATCACTCTTAGAACTTTTGTTTTACACGTAGCACCGAAAATTATAGTTTCAAGGACCAGATTCAGCATGACCTGAAATGATAGTTTGACCAAGGTAAATTTGTAGAACGCTTGACCTTTGCATACTTTACAATTTTAGGTCAAAATATAAATTTAGGTAATTAGAAGGACAATGTAGAATGCTTGACCTTTGCATACTGTGTTTTTTAATTAGTAGTAATTGAATTACTTTTATATTGCAAGAAGAGGATCATGTGGGCAGCAAGAGGAAGCTGGACATGACTGGGTTCGAGGACCCGTATGTTGCTAACGATGACGTTTATGAGGTAACCCCTACTTTAATTTTTGTATGTTCATTAATTTGTATGACATGTTGTTTATTGATAAAGCCCTTTATGAATGCCTGTAAATGGGAATTTTGTGTTGTTTCTTCATTAAAATCATAAAGTTGTGTCGTTTGTTCATTAATTACCTGTAAATGGGATATTTGTGTTCTTTGTCCATTAAACCCTATATGAATGCATATAAATGGAAACATTCTGTTGTTTGTTCATTTAATTCTCCTAAATTGGAAATTTCTGTGTATGTTCATTTGGTTCCTCTAAATGGGAATATATTGTTGTTTAGTTCAGTAAGCACTATATGAATGCCTCTACATGGGAATTTTTTGTGGTTTGTTAATGAAATTGCTGTAAATGGAAATTTTGTGTTGTTTGTTGATCAATTTCCTATAAATGGCAATTTTCTTTGTTTCTTCATTATATTCCCGTAAATGGAAATTTTCTTCATTTGTTCATTAAATTCCTGTAAATGGCAACTATCTGTTGTTTATTCATTAAATTCCTGTAAATGGCAACTATCTATTGTTCATTAAATTCCTCTAAATGGAAACTATTTGTTCTTTGTTCATCAAGGCCTATATGAATGCATAATTTATTTATGCTATTCATTTGTGTGTGCAGTATGAGTCTGAAGATGATGTGGACGAAGGGAACATTGAGTCCTTCATTGAGAAGAAAGCCCAAAAGATCAGGGAGAAGGGGAAGGCGGCATACTACAAGAGGAAGAAGTTCCAAGTGCCCATACTGTACCACTAAGCCAAAGCCCAGGGATGGGCTGCTTGAGCACCTTATGTCGCATGCACACGCTTTATGAAACAGAGGGGAGGACGTGAAGTTCAGGGGACAACATGCAGCCCCCCTAAAGGTCTTGTGTGCCTGATCTAGATGTTGTGAAATTGGAAGTGGTACTCATCATCAATATATGTGATGATGTTTTACTTTTGTGAAAGTGCATGTGGTTGTGAACTCTTGGAAGGTTGTTCTACCTTTAGTATAACATACTCTAATTAATGTAGTATGTCTCTGAACTAGATCTAGTGTTTAGATGCAGTTGATTCTGAATGATGAACACTATGCTGCCAAGTTCAAGTTCAGTGTAAACCAAGTATTCTATGCTTTGTTTCACTGTATATTTTCTAAGTCTAGGTGCTGCAATGATCACACTTGCTGCTTCAATGTTGCTTCACTCATCAGACATGTTGCAAAGACTTCTCATGTTGTGGCCATGTGCAACATGCTGTGCCCCTGTGCAGAGCTACCAAATCATAAAGAGTTATTTTACAGTGCATCCAGTCGATATGGACCGTCCGTCAGAGCGAATTCGACGGTCCAGATCCGATGCAATACGCTGATGTCACGTGTATTATATGAGACCCCGAGGGGCATTTTCGGGAGAAAAAATATTTCAAACTGATCATATTTTCCCTCCCAAATATTTCGAGGGTATTCTCGGTACAAATTTTAGGGCTATTTTTGGTTTGATTTTTAATCCCGTTCGCTAGGGTTTATTCCTCGCTGCCGCTAGTGTTTTAATCCTCGCTGGCAGGATCTAGCCGTGCGTCATGACCCCATCCTCCCTCCACCCCAATTCCCTCGCAATCTCGCACCACCTTTTCAACGAAGAACACGAGAGGAGGCGCACTGCCCTCCCCATGGCGGCCGCTGGCGAAGATTCAGCGACATCCCACCTCCTAGTCCTCCATGCGGGTGCCTATAGCCACAAGGTTATAGGCAACCTCTTTCCCACACCCCAATTGGTTGTTTGCGTCCTCTACATCACCTCTCCGCCATGGCCGTAGCTTTGATCTGGCCATGCATCTCGTCCGAAGGCAACGTGGTTCGGTATGGATCATGTTCTGCAGGACTAGATGAAGCCGGCCGCCGGCCTCGACGGCCAGCCGCATTCGTCCAGCCCCGACTGCAAGATCTACGAACGTTCAATCATTGCATTCATACACTTATACATTTCATTCAACATGTATTCTTTCAATTTGGCTGATAGGTGAGATTTGGTGATCAATAGAGATGACAAGTTGTTAATTTTGGAATGTACTATAAAAAACTCATAGCTTATATTGCTCAATATTTATGATGCTCGCTTCTTCTTGTGCAATTGATGGACTGGGATCAACAGACTTGGCATGTGCTTTATAAAAAAATTAGATTCACATGGGATATCCACCGTTTGAAGATTGGTGTTAATTCTTATTATGATATTTTAGCCTTGTTAAAGGGAGAGTAATGATCCTCGCAAAAAAGCATAGAGAAAGGAATGAGCATTCGATTCTTCCATATGTTGCATTTCATTCTTCCTTGTTTAGTTATGTCCAACATTTGTTACATGCACACACTTCACAAGGTTAGTACAAGTAGTAATTTTTCCTCTATTTTGCAGGGCTTTGACAGAACATGCTATGTGATTCCCTAAGTCTGGATGGATGTACCATGGCCACCCCACTGTGCTCCTGAAGGTGATCCCTTCAATTTAGCGCATGTCCTACCATGCCACACCATGGTCGTTGCAGCACCTGCAGAGGCCCCCTATGGTACGTGCTTTACTCTTGTTATATCCTATGCTTTCTTTATTGGCTTTGCGGCCTGCCTACGGGACATTGACTGTGTCGTTTTCTGGGATAGCTGGGATTGCGTGTTGATCCATGCAATATTTTTTTCTCCTGTTGTGAGGCTATGCTCATGCTCGTACCTTTTTCTCTCGTATGAAAATAGACATATCATAATCCATTATTCTTCTAGGGTTGCCCGTGCACTGTAATTGGTCTGAACCTTGCCCAGACACTGTTACTATCACATGGTTGTAAAAAGCAAATATAGATTTCTACGAGATCCCGTAGAGACCAAATTTATTTCAAGAAAAGTATTGTAACCAGTATTATTGAAGTTCTACAACTTGACTCATCCGCAATGGGCTAAGAACACGGCTAGGAAACCTTCTTCGGGACTAAAACCCAACCACACCCTACTCTATCGCTCTATGGCCAAGTGTATACTCCACATGTAAGAATGAACCACACTGCTGGACTAAGTGCTTGCATCTTCGTTGTCTTCAACCGCAGCTGCATCCGGTAGCCTAGCATGGTACTATTTGAACCTATTCTTGTATTTCATTTTGTTGTAGGATGAATCGGCAAGCACAACAGGTAGCTCTCTTCTGAATTTGTCGATGTAGGCCTGCATGCGAGGATATGTTAGTATCGTTCCATAAGTTTCAGAAAATGACAGGATTTTAGGTGTTACTCTATGTACTTGGTCATATGGCATCCTCAGTTTTACTCCCGTAAATAATTCGATGTTCTTCAGCATGTACAGTGCACAACAAGAACTGCAACATTTTATGTTGTTAGATCAGCATTTCACATATTAACAATCTAAAGCAAAAACAAAAGCTAATATTGTTGACTCGCGTCTCATCGGCTTTTGGCACATTAATATTTCGTACTGGCCATTGCGTCACGTTAATGTCTTCCCATCCATTGCCCCTGATACAAACTACAGCTAGAAACTAAAGTAATCAACTAGCAGCACAAATCATACATGGTAGCAAGCCCAGCCAGACTTAACATGAAGGTCCCAAAAATAAAACTATAGCAGAGGACAGAAAATATAGCTGAGAGATGCGCGTGCGACACCATAGTACCCTATGACTCCACACTTGCGACGAACTGTACAATTCACCTGCTACATGCTCTAGCCTGCGCATATAGACCATCAGCACCTCTTTGCTACCAACATCATCACCTCTTTGTTTACCCCCTTCATCTACAATATAGACCATCCCATGATCCACAAGCAAATTATCTAAACAAGAATCATAAGATCACTGTACCATTTATTTTGTAATGTCACATTATTCCCGCATTACCAAAGAGTCAAGAACACAACTGATGCCCTTCCCACATCTCCTACACAAACACTCATAGGTAGTTCTATTTCACAGAAGCATTATTTAAATTAGTAATAAAACCCCCTTAACGATTCCATTTGCATTACCATCGTTCATGATTATAGCTAGGGAGACAGCAGCCAATAAAGCAACCACATGTGTAATCACTATTTCGAGTCCTGAATAGGGCCCAATCCTAGCATTTACGCTAACTTCAACATGTCCTCCTCTCATAGTCATCATCACCTAAGACAGAATGAAGACGTAACCCCATAGATGCATAACTGCTATCAACATAGTTTTCGCACTATACCTAGTGTAAGGGACACTCTTGCATTGTCATGCTACATTTGTGGCTCCTCGGTCAGCATGTTCATAACCACCTTGATCTGAAGATCTTCACGGGTGGTGGTCTTGAAACCAAAAAGAATGACTTTATGAATCTTGAGCTCTTCACTGTCAACAAAATCACTCCATCCATTGCCGATGATGATGCGGTGTGATAGCGTGGCTTATTAGGGATGCTAGACTACTAATACGTCTCCAACGTATATATAATTTTTGATTGTTCCATGCTATTATATTACCTGTTTTGGATGTTTAATGGGATTTACTATACACTATTACATTATTTTTGGGACTAACCTATTAACTGGAGGCCCAATCCAAATTGTTATTTTGCCTATTTTGGTGATTCACAGAAAAGGAATATCAAATGGAGTCCAAATGGAATGAAACCTTCGGGAGAGTTATTTTTGAAAAAAATGCAATCTAGGAGACTTGGAGTGGACGTCAAGAAAGAAACAAGGCGTCCATGAGGCAGGGAGGCGCGCCCGGGGGGGGGGGGGTAGGCGCGTCCCACCCTCATGGGCCCCTCGTGGCTCCCCTGACCGACTTCTTTCGCCTATATATACTCACGTACCCTGAAAACATCCAGGAGCACCACGAAACCCTATTTCCACCGCCACAACCTTCTGTACCCGTGAAATCCCATCTTGGGGCCTTTTCCAGCGCTCCACCGGAGGGGGAATCGATCACGGAGGCTTCTACATCAACACCATAGCCTCTCTGATGAAGTGTGAGTAGTTTACCACAGACCTTTGGGTCCATAGTTATTAGCTAGATGGCTTCTTCTCTCTCTTTGGATCTCAATACAAAGTTCTCCTCGATCTTCTTGGAGATCTATTCGATGTAATTCTTTTTGCCATGTGTTTGTCGAGATCCGATGAATTGTGGGTTTATGTTTAAGATTATCTATGAACAATATTTGAATCTCCTCTGAATTTTTTTATGTATGATTTGTTATCTTTGCAATTCTCTTCGAATTATCAGTTTGGTTTGGCCTACTAGATTGATCTTTCTTGCAATGGGAGAAGTGCTTAGCTTTGGGGCAACAAGGCACGCATTGTATTGTTGCCATCGAGGATAAAAAGATGGGGTTTATATCATATTGCTTGAGTTTATCCCTCTACATCATGTCATCTTGCCTTAATGCGTTACTCTGTTCTTATGAACTTAATACTCTAGATGCATGCTAGATAGCGGTCGATGTGTGGAGTAATAGTATTAGATGCAGAATCATTTTGACCTACTTGTCGCGGACGTGATGCCTATATACATGATCATGCTGAGATATTTTCATAACTATGCACTTTTCTATCAATTGCTCGACAGTAATTTATTCACCCACCGTAATACTTATGCTATCTTGAGAGAAGCCACTAGTGAAACCTATGGCCCCCGGGTCTTTTTTCCATCATATAAGTTTCAGATCTACTTTTTACAATCTTTACTTTCCAATCTATATCATAAAATACCAAATATATATATTTATTATCTTATTATCTCTATCAGATCTCACTTTTGCAAGTGGCCGTGAAGGGATTGACAACCCCTTTATCACGTTGTTTGCAAGGTTCTTATTTGTTTGTGTAGGTATGAGGGATTTGCGTGTAGCCTCCTACTAGATTGATACATTGGTTCTCAAAAACTGAGGGAAAGACTTACGCTACTTTGCTGCATCACCCTTTCCTCTTCAAGGGAAAATCAACGCATGCTCAAGGGATAGCAACCACTCATATCAATAAGGAATTCCTTCTTTTCGGAAGCCCATTCAGACAGAACTCCAATGTTAAGCGTGCTTAGCTTGGAGTAATTTCAGGATGGGTGACCGACCAGGAAGTTGCTCCTGTGTGCGCACGAGTGAGGATAAAGTGCGCAGAAAAGACTAGTATTGATTTGTGGGGCTAGTCTAGATCCTGCCAGGAATAACGACCACCGGCGGGTGTGTCCGGGGCGCTACAAGTTGGTATCTGAGCCAACCTTGCGGTTACACGGATGTTTGCGGACAGGTCCGCGGTCATGTTGGCCATGAGTTTGTGACCCGTCGTGGCACACGGCATGGCACATGTGCCAGACTGGATGCACAGACGCATGTACCAAGAGGGAAAGTTCCGTGGCCCGACGAGGATGTCGGTTCCTTTGAGTGGGGCTGTATGTGATATCCTGGCTTATTAGGGATGATAGACTACTCATATTAATAAGGAATTACTTCTTTTCTGAAATTAAGTTGCTCCCGGGTGCGCACGAGTGAGGACAAAGTGCATAGAAAAGACTAGTATTGATCTGTGGGGCCAGTCTAGATCCCGCCAGGAGTAACGACCAAAGGCGGGTGTGTCCGGGGTTTTACAAGTTGGTATCAGAGCCAACCCTCGCGGTTACATGGATGTTTGTGGACAGGTGCTCGGTGATGTTGGTCATGACGTTTGTGACTCATCGTGGCACACGGCATGGCACATGTGCCAGACTGGATGCACAGATGTATGTACCAAGAGGGAACATTCCTGTGGCCAGACGAGGATGTCGGTTCCTCTGAGTGGGGGTGTAAGTGATAGCCTGGCTTATTACGGATGATAGACTACTCATATTAATAAGGAATTCCTTCTTTTCCGGAAGCCCATTCAGACAGAACTCCAAAGTTAAGCGTGCTCAGCTTGGAGTAATTTCAGGATGGGTGACCGACCGGGTAGTTGCTCCCGGGTGCGCATGAGTGAGGACAAAGTACGCAGAAAAGACTAGTATTTATCTGTGGGGCTAGTCTAGATCCTGCCAGGAGTAACGACCACCGGCGGGTGTGTCTGGGGCGCTACAAGTTGGTATCAGATCCAACCCTTGCAGTTACAAGGAAGTTTGCGGACAGGTGCGCAGTCATGTTGGTCATGACGTTTGTGACCCATCATGGCACACGGCATGGCACATGTGCCGGACTAGATGCACAGACGTATGTGGCTCGACGAGGACGTCGGTTTCTCTTAGTGGGGGTGTATATGATAGCCTGGCTTTTTACGGATGATAGACTACTCATATCAATAAGGAATTCCTTCTTTTCCGGAAGCCCATTCAGACAGAACTCCAAAGTTAAGCGTGCTCAGCTTGGAGTAATTTCAGGATGGATGACCGACCGGGAAGTTGATCCTGAGTGCGCACGAGTGAGGACAAAGTTCGTAGAAGAGACTAGTATTGATCTGTGGGGACAGTCTAGATCTCGCTAGGAGTAACGACCACCGGCGGGTGTGTCCGGGGCGTTACATGCGACCATCATCACACTTGTGGTACTTGACCGACATGAAACATCCTTGCACAGCCGAATGCCAGCAAGCCCATCTCCCGGTATCTCTCCATCTCCTGGGGTCTTTAGGGCATCGACAACTTTCGACGGTAATCTCTACATGCACCATCATAGGAAGAAAAATTATCAAATATGTGAAGGAACAGTAAACAAAAGGATCTTCAGCTACATCTTCATATATTACATAAGGATCTTCAGTTATGGGAAACAAAAGGATATGGAAAAACACACATCAGTGTATTCACTAGTTTCAGCTACAATAACATATCATTAATCTTTCTCTCCATGAAAAAACAAAGAAAATTGCATACAAAATAGAAAATACTAGGACACCAAAAATATACCATCGTCTTTCCTGCTAAGTTTGACTTGGTGAAGCGGTGGGCAAAAAATGCACCTATATAACCTTTCTTCATCGCCAAAAGGTCATGTAGGTTACGCTCCTCTTGCTTCGTCAGATTAATTCCCTTTGTTATGACAAATGATTCTAGAGGATCTTTACGCTCTTCGTTTTGATCGCATGTCCTTGGCCCTTGGCAGGCTGCAGCAGTACACCATAGGAATGTCTTCAGTCAAATCTAAGGAGACAAAGTCGCCTTCTCGCAGGTCGAAGTCTTCAACAAACATGCACCAGTTTTCACCACCGATGATCGCCCTTGAATTCCCTTTGTACAGGCCAAAATTATACGTGCAACTTCCTCTCGCTTGAAAAAGCAATGAACTGTCTGGGATGGCGCTGAACTGGTGCCATGCGTAGCATGGCACGATCTGTAGATGTACAATTTAATTGCTATTTATTTCCTACATTTTGTTAATCTTAAAAGTAGAGGGGAACAAACACAATACAAGTAATTATTTTGGTTCCAAGGCGATGTAAAATAATTATTTTCTATACTAAACTTTTATACTTATTTAAACTACGTGTAATAGGATTTTCTGTTACTTATCATATAAGAATGTTTACAAATAATAGTTAAGTATTCATTATTACACAATTTTATATATATCATCAAAAAAATAATTCTACAAAATTTAAATTGTAATTTTTCTTATTAAAAAATCCTTCAAATTATTGTTCTAATATTGCATAAAC
>NC_041391.1:7984633-7988615 GCF_002162155.2 Triticum dicoccoides | reverse complement strand
TGCGTTCATATATATCTTTTAATACTATTAAATACCATGGTAGATATTTTTAAATTATAGATACTAACAAATATTTTAATAGTGGTTTGTAGTGTAATAGGCAACCATATTCATAGAAATTTCTAGCATATAACAAATTTGTCTTGCAAGTTGGGTTCAGTAATAGAATTAACAAATAACCAAAAATGTTGTTACATGTACTTTTGCACATGATTTGATTATCTGACATGCTCAGCTAGATTCACTGGGTTTTGGTTTGGTGCAAATGCGATCTCCTACCCATTTCTCAAATGAAAAATTATGCATTGATTCAAACATTGAAATCTTTGTTTTTGTATAAATTTCATTATGATACTAAGATTTCCATCATAAAGTGAGACTGGCATATTTAAACTCAACTTCGCTAGTCGGATTGGTTTGCCTCTGCATGGTATAAAGTATTACTATGTGGTTGGTATTTGCGCTCTTTCAAATTAAGGCTCTATTTTATGCATTTAATAATCTTTCAGATATAATATATAATTGTGTTGTGTTACTAGTATTATTTGTAATTCGGGCCCGGGGAGCTCGTCCTTTTGCCTGGCCCATAGGCCAACCCAACTGACGCGGTAGCCGCGGAGGAGGATCTCCTTCACCACCCACGAGCCGAAGATGCCGTCGCCCCCCATCATGCAGACCAGCTCCTGCTCTGGCTGCCGCTGCTGCATCTCGCCATTGTCGCTGGTGTTGGCAATCAACGACATGGTGAATCGGTGTTAGATGAGTAGGGTGGTCGATCAATACGTGGATTTGATGTTGATGCAAGATTGCTACTGTAGTTAGCTAAGAACATCTATAGTTGGACACCCCAAATGCGCCTCAAACGACCAGGAAGACAACCACTCACTGACGGGTCACAAGAATGTGACCCAGACAGGCTCCTGAAATGGGCCTCAAACACCCGGGCTGACCAGCACCTATGATATCCAGCCTAAATATGGGGCGGATATGGGGGCGCCCGGGCTCATCCGCCATGTTGGACTGACGGTGAGGTCCCACTCAAAATTTCCTGAAAACCGGGCGGTCCGACGGACGTCTCCTTCGATGGGGGTGTGAACGCCCCATGGGCCACTCCTGCTCGGTGCCCGAGGTCAAATCCGGCCTGCATCCCCCAACCCGAGCCACATCCACCACCTCCCTCTCCTAGCCGTCATGGAGGCTGCGGAAGCGGAGTTCACGGTCTCCCAAGTGGCCAAGATGGTAGAGCAGCAGGCCATCCTGGAGTCCATCCCGGATGAGGCCTATGTGAAGGCCAACCGGCCTTTCATCCGGCAAGAATGGGTGGCGACCGAAGCGCTCTTTGACGAGGCCGAAGCGGAGATGGATGAGGAGGAACCAGAGCCGGGCACGAAGATAGTGCACATCTCTAACTAAGCCTAGAGTAGTATAGGCTATTTCATCTACGTAGTACATGTATTTCATCGTTTGCATGCTTTCGTATGGATTTGAGGCCTCATTGGTCACTATCTACAGATGCATCTCGGGGCGTTTGAAGGGTCAGATTTGTTGTCCGCGTCTGTAGATGCTCTAAGGGCATTGCTAACCGGCACCTAGCCGATCCCTTATTCGACGTAAGGGAGTAATTTTTTTACTATGGCCCTAAGTTTCTCCCTATATTTAGGGAAATGATTGTCATCACCTGTCGGATCACGCAAAATTTGTCCGCCGCCTTGCACAATCGACACGTGCCCTATGGGCCTTCGCGCGTCTCCACTCCTGAAATGACGCACAACCGTGCCCCCCTCTCTCGGATAACTCCTTCCCCCCGCTACAGATCGGGACGAGTGTGCTGGTAGCCAGGCGCCGCCACCACACGCCCAACGCGTAAGCGCTGCTACGGCCGGTGCTACGTCTTGAGCTAGCGTTGGTTTTCCCCGAAGAGGAGAGGGTGATGCAGCAAGTGTAGCGTAAGTATTTCCCTCAGTTTTGAGAACCAAGGTATCAATCCAGTAGGAGGCTCCTCAAAAGTCCCACGCACCTACACAAACAAACTGAGAACTCGCAACCAACGCAATAAAGGGGTTGTCAATCCCTTCACGGCCACTTGCGAAAGTGAGATCTGATAGAGATAGTATGATAAGATAAAGATATTTTTGGTACTTTATAATATAGATGCAAAAATTAAAGATGCAAATAAAGTAGATTGAAAGCAAATATGATAAGAGATAGACCCGAGGGCCATAGGTTTCACTAGAGGCTTCTCTCGAGATAGCATAAGTATTACGGTGGGTGAACAAATTACTGTCGAGCAATTGATAGAAAAGCGCATAGTTATGAGATTGTCTAGGCATGATCATGTATATAGGCATCACGTTCATAACAAGTAGACCGACTCCTGCCTGCATCTACTACTATTACTCCACACATCGACCGACTCCTGCCTGCATCTAGAGTATTAAGTTCATAAGAACAGAGTAACGCATTAAGCAAGATGACATGATATAGAGGGATAAACTCATGTAATATGATGTAAACCCCATCTTGTTATCCTCAATGGGAACAATACAATACGTGTCTTGCAACCCTTTCTGTCACTGGGTAAAGAACACCACAAGATTGAACCCAAAGCTAAGCACTTCTCCCATGGCAAGAAAAACCAATCTAGTAGGCCAAACCAAACTGATAATTCGAAGAGACTTGCAAAGATAACTCAATCATACATAAAAGAATTCAGAGAAGGTTCAAATATTATTCATAGATAAATCTGATCATAAACCCACAATTCATCGGATGTCGACAAACACAACGCAAAAAGAGATTACATCGAATAGATCTCCACAAGAGAGGGGAAGAACATTGTATTGAGATCCAAAAAGAGAGAAGAAGCCATCTAGCTAATAACTATGAACCCGTAGGTCTGTGGTAAACTACTCACAACTCATAGGAGGGGCAAGGATGTTGATGTAGAAGCCCTCCGTGGTCGATTCCCCCTCCGGCAGAGTACCGGCGAAGGCTCCAAGATGGGATCTCGCGGATACAGAAGGTTACGGCAGTGGAAATTGTGTTTCGTGGTGCTCCTGGATGTTTTCGGGGTACGTAAGTATATATAGGAGGAAGAAGTACGTCGGTGGCCGCCCGAGGGGCCCACGAGACAGGGGGCGCGGCCCCCTATCTTGTGGGGTCCTCGAGAGCTTCTTGACTTGCACTCCAAGCTCTCCGGATCACGTTCGTTCCAAAAATCACGCTCCCGAAGGTTTCATTCCATTTGGACTCCGTTTGATATTCCTTTTCTTCGAAATACTGAAATAGGCAAAAAAACAGCAATATGGGCTGGGCCTCCGGTTAGTAAGTTAGTCCCAAAAATGATATAAATGTGTAAAGTAAAGCCCATAAACATCCAGAAGAGGTAATATAATAGCATGGAACAATCAAAAATTATAGATACGTTGGAGACGTATCAGCCGGCGAGCAAGCTCAAGGTCAGGTCACCGTGGATCCCTCACTAAGATCCGTCCGCGATGCCACATGTATGGGATGAGACAACTTCTACAGACCACCACCGCTCGCTATGGCATTGCAAGCATCGCCGTCGCCGCCTCAGTGGAGCTGCAAGTCGCCCGTTGAGATGCAAGTCCTTCTTTCCTCTATTTCCTCTTCAACTGCTCCTCTCCCCGCCTCCCTATGCCTGCTTGCAACCATGGCTGTCGCTCGAACGGGTTCACCCGATCTCCACTCTAGCCTCCCCTATCGCCTCCGTCGTTGTTCCGGACGGCAATGCTCTTTTATACTTTTCCACAACAAAGGCTTTTTTGGAAAAGTCCACCCGCAACATTATCTCTGTTGCAAAAATTTCTAGATTCACACTGCACACGACAACATCCTTTTCAGTGAAAAAAATCTGCAACATTATTCATGTTGCAAAAGTCCTCTCGCACTCTCATCTATGTTACAAAAAATAAATATGAAAAAATGGATTGAGGACCGTAACAGGCTACGAAAGCCC
>NC_041391.1:7982906-7984358 GCF_002162155.2 Triticum dicoccoides | reverse complement strand
TTCTGTCATTTCATGTTTTGGTCTGTTATTTTTATCATGATTGTCATAGGCTGTCAACGTTGTATGCATGTATGGTCTTCATACATGACAGGGTATTTCCACCAGCCAGAGTACCTGAAGGAACTCTGAATATGCTACTTCAGTACATATGTGACTTTTAAGCAGGGACGAAGCTAGAAAAAAATGTTCGATGGGTCATGTCTATAGCAGTAGGGTCGTTTTCAATAAATTGGTAGTGATCAGTAGTAAGTTAGTGAAGGATTTACCACACATGCGGTTTTGTTTGAATAGCGTAGGCTATTTTTTATTGAGAATGCCATGGCCTTTCAATATGCTATGCTTCTATTCTCCATCTTGTTATGCAGTGACAAGTTTGAAATTGTGTGGGACTGGATCATCTTCATGTGTAGATATAAGTTCTCTTCTACGAAAAAAGAAGTTCTCTTCAATGAAAAAAACAAAAATATAAAAAAAGGAATAACGGTTTCTGCCAACTATGATGGTTATTTGCGATGTACTCTTCCGGTGAGAAATGGAGTATAGTACTTCCACAAAATCAAACTTGTAAGACTCATTCTTCTCCATCAATCCCAAGTTATCATTTATTTGTTAATTCTACATCGAAACCTTCAACCCTTGCCTCAACCATGTGAGCTAGATCCAAGTACCTCACAGTTGGTAATTAGAGTTGTTCGTCCTGTATATTCCGCTGCATCGCCACCACACCAGATTCAGCGACCCTCGATGTTGTCGGGCCATGGAGGAGCTCAGCAACGAGAGTCGCACCGTGTTCGAGCTACTTTGCCACGAAATCAACACTGATCTGGACTAGAAGTTCAAGGCGCAAGGCAAATCTCTCCTCAAGTGCATGAGCAAGATGCTAGAAGCCAACAATTCTGCGCTCGACAACCTCATGTCGGCACGAGCTGACAACATCCGTGATGAGATCGCGCTCGACATCGAGCAGGTGCGAGTGGATGTCAACAATCTCGGATCCGCGGATCCGGGGCCCAAGCTGGATGGGGGCTCCTCATCTTGCCACGGCGGCCCGATTCGCGGCGGTGCAGCCGGAGATGGGCTGGGGTTTGAGAGTGACCATCGCGGGAAGTCACACAACATCTACGTGTGTCCGCCGGCAAGAGGTCACTAGTAAAAAAGAGGGCTTTGGTCCACCTCTGGTTAGCCCATTAGTCCCGGTTCAATCTAGAACCGGGACTAATGGGGGCATTAGTCCCGGTTCGTGCGCCCAGGGGCCACGTGGGCCATTTATCCCGGTTCGTCTGGACCTTTTAGCCACGGTTGGTGCCACGAACCGGGACTAAAGGGTGCGATGCCCATTAGTCCCGGTTCGTGGCACCAACCGGGGCTAAAGGGTTAGACCTTCAGTCCCGGTTCGTGCCACGAACCGGTACTAATGGGGTTTGAGGCATTAGTACCGGTTCATGGCACGAA
>NC_041391.1:7970287-7982582 GCF_002162155.2 Triticum dicoccoides | reverse complement strand
GTGGATCGACTTTTCAGTTTTTAAAAAAATAGAAGAAAATGATGAAAATGTCAAAAAAATAAAAGAAAATAAGTTTCCCATGTGATATATGGTCTAGTTGTTGGGAAAATTTACAAATATGAATTTTGACTTTATTTGCAAAATCTCTCTAGAATTTAGTAAAATGGGCATAACTTTTGCATACGAACTCGGATGAAAAAGTTTTTTATATGAAAAATCATCTACTCGAAAAGTTACACCCAAATTTAACCAGGGGAACCCCGTTAAACATGTTCAAAATCCTCAAAAACCTAACAGAAAAAAAGTTACGGGCCTTTTTAGATCTAGAGTAGAAAAAATCGAAAACAATTCAAACTATGGTCAAACAATGGTCAAACTAATTATTCTACAATATTAGTGTTACTAAATAATTATTTCAGTTATTTTCAATTTTGGTCAAATCTGGTCAAACAGTGGTCAAACAATGGTCAAACAATGGTCAAACTGTGGTCAAACAATGGTCAAACTAATTATTCAAGAAATATTAGTGTTACTAAATAATTATTGTTTTTTAAAACAATAGTTTCAAACTCAAACAGTGAAATGTGTCACTTCATGCTCAAGCAAAATTCCTGAAGGTTAATAGGATTGACATCTTACTATTGTCAGGAAAACAACAAGTGCAGACTTGGAAACTAGGGAGAATAGAACCTGAAAAAGTTAAGCGTGCTCAGGCTGGGGGAGTGGGAGGATGGGTGACCGTTCGGGAAGTTAGATGATTTGGAATGATGAGGGGTGATTAGAGATTAGAGGATAAATTGAGCAGTGATGAGGGATGGTGATTAGAGATTAGAGGTTAAAATAATTCAGAAATTTAAAAATAAAAAAATGTCAAAAAAATTCAAAATTATTTCTCAAAAAAAGAAAATCGTAAAATTTCCTTTAGTCCCGGTTGGTGTTACCAACCAGGACTAAAGGTGGAGCTCCACGTGGCCGCGGCCTTTAGTCCCGGTTCGTTTAAAAACCGGGACTAAAGGGCAGAGGCATTAGTAACGACCATTTAGTCCCGGTTCAAAAACTGGGACTAAAGGGCCTTACCAACCGGGACTAAAGCCCCTTTATCGAGTGAATCTACACTCTAAAATATGACTATATACATCCGTACGTGGTAGTCCATTTAAAATGTCTAGAAAGACAAATATTTAGGAACGGAGGGAGTATACAGCTAGGGTTAAAAGAAATGTAGACGTTTCACGCAACAGTCCTATGATATTACGTTATAGGAACGTGTCCATGTGCAAGTCAAAAGAAAAAAAAGGTGTCATAGACACGTTACGGCCAGCCACCAAGAAAAACAGTAAAAAAAAGACCCCCATACTAACACGATAAGTACCATGGATGGATCCAATTAGCGTGATGTACTACTTTTTTCTAAATGTCCCTAATGTACTGTTTAGCAAGAAAATTTACTAGCAATCCGTATCAAGGGAATCTGCATGCGTATTTGTACAGAATTCGGCCACAATACACTGCATGCGTACACCTGATACGTGATGCATAATATTTGTTTTTTCAAAAACAGTAGAGTTAATTCGGACTACCCAAGAAAAAAAAATTAATTTTTTTTTGAAGTTGAAAAAAGAAAAAAGATTTAATTTGGACCATAAAAAATTAAAGAGTTTTGGGATGCACCCTGAAGGATTTTTTTTTAATTTTTACTCTCTTTAGGATATAATACAGTGGATGATTTCTTCTATTGTCTTCCTTGGCAGCCAACTTCCTCCCACCTGATCCTCAAAAAAAAAAAAAACTTCCCCCCTCCTGGATGCAGTTTAGTCTGTGATTGTAGCCAAAAGGGGAAAAGATAAACATTGAATTTATGAGTAGTTATTTAACATGTTTCAATTTTTATGCGTGTTAACTTCATGATATATCTCACACAAAAGCTTCGCAGTATGTATTTCCCCAATTCATTAGGTATATGCAAAATATATAAAATACATTTTTTATGCACGCATTTTGCAAAATAAACATTTTCTAACATTAAATATGACCTATATAATGAAAAAAATATTTTCTAGCTTCGATAATGACCTATAGAAATCCTGTGTATTGATTTATTTTTTCAAATAGCTTATATAAATGACATTGTATTCTTAATCCGTACTGCATTAGAATATTTTAAATTCTTATTTCTTAGGGATTGAGCAAATGTTATTTCTAAGTTGACCAAGCTGCAGGATAAAAAAAGAGTAAATGACAAAATTTACCACTGCAAAAAATGTGTTGTTTTACCAAGATTAATCAATCTATATCTTTCCATTTTTCATCAAGTATCATTTTTGCCAATAATTTTCCCAACTTAGATTGTTTTTGATATTTTAGAAAATACACTAATTGAAAGGCTAATCAATGTGATCATGATCTCGAAAAGTACACTTATAATTAAAAAATATGAATGCTATCCAACGTTTATTCTTTTTCCAAAGTATATATATTAAACAACAAGTTTTTCCAAAGTTACAATGACAATTTGTGATTGGGGTCACGGTAAGATGGGGCTCGGCCCAGTTAAAATTGGCGGGATTTATTGTGGTAAGGTTGCGTGAAATTTTACATTAGCCTTGGTAAGTGTAGTATATATTATCACGTGTTTAACTTCAACACGATACGTGGAACGGACACCATGACTACTACTCCTCTATATAGTGACCATGCATGGGTGCATAAACTCACTACTCCTACTCAACTACTCAAGCAGCTAGCTAGCGCCCTTGTTGAGCCCTTGTTGAGCATCTACGTACATACCGATCAATGCCGGCCATGGCGGTGGCTTGTTACGACTCTGGCAGCCTGCCCGTCCGCGTGTTGAGCCACCGCCTCGTGAAGGCCTCAGACCCCTCCATCGAGCCGCACGTGGCCGCCGTCTCCAGCCTCGAGCTTTACCCGAACAGCGTACAAGCCTCCATAGTGTGCCTCTACCCCAAGCCCAAGCTTCCGAGGACTTCATCGCGGTTGTCGCGGTCTTCGACGGGTCCTTGCCGTCCCTGCTAAACCACTTCTACCCTCTCGCAGGGCGCATCGTCACCAACCCTACACCGGGGATCCCCAAGCTCCACTGCAACAACCAAGGCGCGGAGCTTATCGTCGGCGAGGTGGGCCTCGTTCTGGGGAACCTGGACTATAGCCAGAATTCGGTCACAATACACTGCATGCGTACACCTGATACGTGATGCATAATATTTTTTTTCAAAAACAATAGAGTTAATTCGGACTACCCAGGAAAGAGGATTTAATTTGGACCATAAAAAAATAAAGAGTTTTGGGATGTACCCTGAAGGAAAAAAAGTTAATTTTTACTCTCTTTAGGATATAATACAGTGGATGATTTTTTCTGTTGTCTTCCTTGGCAGCCAACTTCCTCCCACCTGATCCTCAAAGAAAAAACACTTCCTCCCTCCTGGATACGGTGAGGTTTAGTCTGTGATTGTAGCCAAAAGGGGAAAAGATAAACATTGAATTTATGAGTAGTTATTTAACCTACTTCAATGTTTCAATTTTTATGTGTATTAGCTTCATGATATATCCCACACAAAAGCTTCGCAGTATGTATTTCCCCAATTCATTAGGTATATGCAAATATATAACATAAATTTTTGAAGTACGCAATTTGCAAGATAAACATTTTCTAACATTAATCATGACCTATATAATGCAAAATATATTTTCTAGCTTTGATAATGACCTATAGAAACCCTTTGTATTGATTTTTTTCAAATAGCTTATATAAATCACATTGTATTCTTAATTCGTACTGCATTAGAATATTTTAAGTTGTTATTTCTCAGGGATTGAGCAAATGTTATATGTAAGTCGACCAAGCTGCAGCATAAAAAAAGAGTAAATGACAAAAATTACCATTGCAGAAAATGTGTTGTTTTACCAAGATATTAACCAATCTATATCTTTCCATTTTTCATCAAGTATCAGTTTTGCCAATAATTTTCCCAACTTAGATGGTTTTTGATATTTTCAAAAATACTACAGGGAGTTATTTTCCCATTTTGTAATGGACATACATCAAAATTATGCATTTTTCACTAATTATGGTTGTGCATTAATTGAAAGGCTAAACAATGTGATCATGATCTTGAAAAGTACACTTATAATTAAAAATTACGAATGCTATCCAACCTTTATTCTTTTTGCAAAGTATATATATTAAACACCATGTTTTAACACTCAAGTCGCTAGCCCATGCAGCTGCACGGCTTGATGGCTAGTCTTACCTAATTTAACGTAATAGGCCAGCAGCTGCACGGCTTGATGGCTAGTCTTACCTAATTTAACGTAATAGGCCAGCAGCTGTACGGCTTGATGGCTAGTCTTACCTAATTTAACGTAATAGGCCGAATAACAATTTGTGATCAGGATCACGGGAAGGTGGGGCTCGGCCCAGTTAAAATTGGCGGGATTTATTGTTGGTAAGGTTACGTAAAGTTTTACATTAGCCTTGGTAAGTGTAGTATATATTATCGGAGCTGCTAAAAATCAGTCAACTGAGACTTCGCGAAGTCTCAGTCGACGCCTCAACCGTTGGATTGTCATTCCTTCAAGATTCCCGCAGCTCAGCTTGTTTGTCAGGGCCGGCCCTGTGGGGGGGCAGGGGGGGCGGCCGCCCCGGGCCCCCAAAATCCAGGGGCCCCGAAGGGTATGTATGTAGCCTATAGGCCTATGGCCCATACAGGCAGGCGCGCGCCAGGGAGCAGCAGGCCAGCAGCCCGATCTCCCCGATCCCCAGCGATCGAGTGTTTTGAGCGATCAACGGTATTTCCTTTCACGTAAGAAAAAAGCGATCAATCAGCGGCCTGGACCATTCCTTTCCTGTTCTGTTAGACTCTTTCATCACGCGGAGTCACGCAACACCCAGGTACCAGCGATAGTTGATGTCCGCCGACGCCGCCGTACACGCACGCTGCACGCACGCACTCCCGCCTTGCCGCCGCCTGGTAATTTCCTTCGTAATCTGTATATGTTCGCCACTGATTTCAATTCCGGGGCCCCCTTTCGCATCTGCTCAATTGTTCTCTTCTCAATCCTTTGCAAACTCTAGGCGCTGTGCAATCCCCTGTGTATTGTATTGTATATATACGCGCACGCACTGAAGTTTGACCATCACTCCATCACGTATTGAGGTATATTGATATAATACTGATACAAGAAAAATCCTTTGATGGATAGCCGGCAATGTTCAACAATTGATAGAACAATTTTTTTTATTTTCAGCATTTTGTGTGTGTTATTATGAAGTCCTCCAGTAAGAGGAATTATCCATCAGGTAGCAGCAAAAGGAAAAAGAAGAAGGAAGTGGAGAAATTGACACACACAAAACGCTGGTGTTTAAAGATATATTCAGATTTTTATTGAGCTCGGGCACTCTGAAATCATTAAGTGACAATGAACTTGAAGAATGTTGCACAAAATTTGCAGAAACTTTCTGTCTTAATGATTCATCTCATGTTGAGGTATACGATCTTATTTCTGAATTAAAGATTATGATTATGAGATTAACTTTGCCAGATGGCGTAATGTCTGCTATGGAGATTTTCGGGCATGTGAGAGAAGTCAACTGCTATCCTAATATCTCTATTGCCTCACATCTTATGTATTGTGCCTGTGACGGTCGCATCGGCCGAAAGAAGCTTTTTGAAGTTGAAATTATTGAAGAATTATTTGAGGTCAACAATGACTTAAGAGAGGTTAAATGGTCTGGCTATATTATGCATCGAGAAGAAATTATTGGATGATATTAACATCGACCCCATCATAAGAGACTTTGCATCGAGGAATGTTAGAAGAAAATTTTAATGTAATATCTATAAATTATTTGATACGCATACTGATTTTAGATGCATTGAAGTGTTACTGATAGTAATTTATATATACACTATTTTTTAGATAAATTTATATATATACGTATATTATAATGACTTGTATATTAAGGGCCCCCAATTTTTAGTTCGCCCCGGGCCCCCGAAATCTCAGGACCGGCCCTGTTGTTTGTCTCAATTTGGCCTGCTAAAGCGTGCATCTGGCCTGTTTTTCTTTCCCGTTTCGTTGTTTGGTCCGGGCTCTTTTTGTTGTGGCGGGGCCAGGGGTTTGCCAGTGGGCTGGGCAGGCGTTCAGCCCATTTTGGTTGTTTGCTTTTTGTTCTGTTTCTTCTTTTGTAAACTATTACAACAGAAGAGAGATATAGAAGAGGGTTGTCACCATTAGTGCCCGTGACTTAGGGAGGGGAAGGGGTCCTGTCACATACATTCCTCTCTGCGTACTCTCTTTGTAGCACGTTGTTTTTCCTTGTGTGCAAATGGCCGTCCTTTTTTACTTGAAAATTTCTGCTTTTTTGTTGTTGCCTAATTTATGTGTTTATTCCACTTCTACTTTTTATTTTTTTCTTCTTCATAATTTTATGTATCTACTAAAATATATCATCTATCATTGCTTCTGTATTCTTGTTTTTGCTTTCCACTTCTTCTTTTCTTCTTTTTATTGTCTAGTTGCACTATCTTTTTCAATGTGAAACGTGCATGAAGAAAACTTCCAATAAGTCACTATTTTCGTTTTGTACCCCTTTTTATGTATTCTCTTTAATGTTTTAGTGTGCCAGTTTCACATTTCGAGCGACACGATTGCCCAAAATATTTTTTGTATAAAATGAGGCAAAGTAACGCATGGCTGGATGGGTGTGTGGTTTGTTTGCTGCACTTGCTTAAGAGCTACATGTTTGTGACTTTTTTGCGTTTGTTTGTTTCTGCTCGGTCTTTTTGTGTGATTTTTTATTTTTCTTTTCACTTTAACTTTCAACGACAATGTGTCCTTTATTTTTACCTCAGGCACACGTGCCCGAGTTCTCTTCATTCTTAAACTATTATTGTGGTTTTTGTCTTTTAATGAACTCTCAACTTTTTATATTTAATTTTGTCATTTCTTTAATCAATCTACGAGTTACATGTCCATCCACATGCAATATAATGCACACCTATGTTTTCTTTTAAGTTTTATATTTTAACCTCGAATGAAAAAATGACAATATGTTGCATGTCCGTCCACCCACTCACATCTACACCCACATGCAACCGGTGATGGAGTGTTCTTTTTCATGGGGGCATGAGGCAGTTCCTTGTCTATCAATAGGCACTCAAATGCAACTATTGCCCCGGCAGCTGCATGTCTTAAACTCAGCGGTGTTTTCCGCCAGAGGGGTTGGGGACTGCAACTACATGTCTTCAATGCGACAAAATTTGGTGGTATCTTATCTGGGGAGGGGCCAGTTGCATTCTACTACTAGACACGCTACTGTATGTGTCGTCCCCGACTCCAACTGCACAACTATAATTGTCGCCAACTGCAGTTGTATGTCTAAAAGAAGTCTAGATGGAAATATCTAATTCAAAAAGTATCTATTTTATGTGGATTTGCAATTCTCAGTCGACCAAGAATTAGTCAAGTCTTAGTCGATTCGCCAGCAATCGGACCTCAACAGCAAGTGTCGCCCGCTCTTTTATTTATATCTTAGTTTTTTGTTTGTTTTGTTTTCTCTCTCATGTCTAATCAGTGTCTTCTATTTATGCGTGGGTAGGGATATGTGATGGCCTGGCTTTTTATGGTTTTATTTTTGTGTTTTCTATTTTACTTTCCTGCCACTTTTTTTTGTAAGTGATTTTTAATAACAAAAGATCGGTGTCCTCGTGACATTGATTTAATATTGCATTTGTACTTTTTACCATTTTTGTTGTTTCATTTTTGTTTATATTTTCTTCTTTTTATTTGCTTTCTAAATAATTTACTTTTTTATTTTTTATTTATTTATATTTTCTCTTTTTGTTGCTTTGGAAACATTTTCTTGGATGCCTTCTATTAGGAAGAATTGTAAGTGTCACCCTTGACTGGAATTTATTAGTCTTTTGTCGAGGGAAGGGCGGTTGCATGTCTTCACTAGGCATCCAACTGCAAGTGTAACCCCCGAATGCAATTGCAGGCCCACACAACCAACTGCAACTAACATTTATTTTGTAAAGTGGGCGGTAGGAGAGAGAGGGGGAGTTGCATGTGTGATACCAGGCTTGCAACTACAAGAGTCACCCTCGACTTAAAAATCATGCCCACCTCCCGACTACAACTGGCCTTGTGTTTTTGTTGGAGAGGGGGCAATTGCATGTCCGACAGCAGTCCTGCAATTGCATGTGTCGCCCTCGACTGGAACTGCATGCCTACACACCAGACTGCAATTGCATGCCCACACACCCAACTGCAACCGACATTTTTGATTTGTTAGTGGGTAGCGGGAGAGGGGGAGGGTTGCTTGTCTCGCTCGCAACTGGGAGTACCTTTGTTTTGTCGGAGGGGGCGGCATCGAGAGAGATGGGGCCCAGTTGCATGCCCCACACTAGGCACGCAACTGCATATCTTCGACCATGGTCGCAAATGCATGTCCTATAACTTGGTTGCAACTCGACTTCCATTTTTGTTGTGCGGGGAGAGGCGCCAGTTGCATGTCACACAATTGCACGCAACTCCATGTTTTCTAACTTGGTCGCAACTGGAATGACATTTGTTTTATCAGAGGGAGGCGGGGCCGCCGAGAGAGATGGGGCCCAATTGCATGCGCCACACTAGGCACGCAACAGCATGTCTTCTAACTTGGTCGCAACTGCATGTCTTATAACTTGGTTGTAACTCGATTTTCATTTTTGTTGTACGGGGAGGGGCGCTAGTTGCATGTCCCACGACGAGCACGCAACTGTATGTCTTTGAGCATGGTCCCAACTGCATGTCTTATAACTTTGTTGCAACTCAACTTTCATTTTTTGTTGTAAAGGGGAGAGGCACCAATCGCATGTCCCACACTAGGCACGCAACTGCATGTCTTATAACTTGGTTGCAACCCACCTTCCATTTTTATTGTGCGGAGAGAGGTGCCAGTTGGCATGTCCCATAATGGGCAAACAACTCCATGTCTTGTAACTTGGTCGCAACTTGGAGGACCTTTGTTTTGATGGAGGGGGAGGCGTCGAGAGAGATGGGGCCCAGTTGCATGCCCCACAGTAGGCACGCAACTGCATGTCTTTCTAACTTGGTGGCAACTGCATATCTTATAACTTGGTTGCAAGCCAACTTCCATTTTTGTTGTACGTGGAGGGGCACCAGTTGCATGTCCTACAACGGGCACACAACTGCATTCTTCTAACTTGGTCGCAATTCGTGTCTTATAACTTGGTTGCAACTTAACTTTAATTTTTGTTGTACGGGGAGAGGCACCAGTTGCATGTCCCACACTAGACACGCAACTGCATGTCTTAGACCATGGTCGCAACTGGGACGGACCCTTGTTTTGTCGGAGGGGACGCCGTCATGAGAGATGGGGCCAGTTGCATGTCCCACGACGGGCACGCAACTACATGTCTTCTAACTTGGTCGCAATTAGGGGGGGCTTGTTTTGTCGGAGGGGGCGGCAGCGAGAGAGAGGTGTCTAGCTGCATGTCCAACTATACTCATGCAACTGCATGTCTTGTAGCATGGTCGTAACTTAGTGTCTTCTAACTTAGTTGCAACTAGGCGCATTTGTTTTATCGGAGGGGCGGCAACAAAGGAGAAGGGGGCAACTAGTCATGCAATTACAAGCGTTGTCCCCTGGACTATAACTACATGTCTTTTTACAAACATTTTTCGCAACTAAACTTTTTTGCTTGGTAGGAAGGGGGTAGCTCCCCCGTGAATCCCCTACCCTCGCTATGTGTCACACGAGCACCATAACACCCCCGTTTTCTGCCATACTAGCAAACACAAATCAAGCACCCAATCTCACAACCAGTTTGTGTTTTTTCTTATTTTTTGAAATCATACACATTTTCCCCCTTTTTTCTTTTTGCATTTTTTTGTTTTTCCAAGGATGAAGAATTATTATTATTATTTTTATCTGATTCTAACAGCGGAGCTCATTTTCTCAAAAAAATGAGCATATTAAAGGAGAGAAGAGTTACTTGTCCAGATTCTCGGACACATTTTTAATGCTGTTGTGAAGGGAGTTTGCTAGTAGGCACGCAACTGCAAGCTTCGCCCCGACTGCAAATTGCATGTCTTCTAATAGTTACGCAATTGCATGTGCGTCTTCTGATTGCAACTCCAACTCAGTACTGTTATGTCCGGATGAAGGAAGGCAATTACAGTTGCTACTATGCACGCAAGTGCAAGCGTCGCCCGACTATAATTGCATGTCTTCAAAGAGATTGCAACTCTTGATTGTTTTGTGAGGGATGAGGGAAGATTCAAATTCGCATTTTAAATATTTGCCAGCAAACTTAATTATTTTTCTTTTTTAAATATTTGCCATCAGGTGGCACACACGTCGGCCACATGAGTTGCTTGTCTGGCTACCCAGTTGCACACATGTCAGCCGCATGCAATTGCATGTCCTCGATCGAACACAATTACATGTCGCACACAATTACATGTTTTTCGCATGCAAATTACTTTTCCCCCTTCCAAAGTAATATTGACACCCATTTGCACACTAGTCAGCCACATAAAGTTATTCGTTGGTCACAGACAATTAAATTGTCTTCTTCTTTATATTTTTTTATTTTTATTGTTTTCTTTATTGCATTAAATATTACTTTATCATTTAAAAATACAAAATATTTTTTAAAAAAGTTTAAAAAACAAGATGACATAAAATGAAGGAACAGAGCATTAGCAATGCTAGCGTAAAATATAAGAGCTACATTGTGTTGTGTAGCAATACACCAACGGGACAATGTTCTAGCAATTCCGGTAAAAAGCACAAATAAATAAACAAAAAAGCACACGCACAACAAATGGACAATGTCAACACAGCCCACCAGCAGCCCACGTGGTGAGCCAACAAAGGCCGATGCAGGCCCACACAAAATAACGAACAGGGAAACTGACTCCAGCCATGCTCTGGTTATCAAGGGAACCAATGACCCATCAACGCTCGAAGCATTAGCAGTCAGAGAGGCTTTGGCGCTTACCGATGATCTTAATATTCGCATGATACATGTCGCTTCAGACTGCAAAGTCGTAGTGGACGACATCAAGAACAAAACACCGGCTATCTATGGAGCTATTCTGCATGAAATCATAGACCATAGTTCCACCTTTATATCATGTACCTTTGTGCATGAGTTTAGGAGCTCGAATTTCGAGGCTCACAATCTAGCGAAGCATAGTTTGAATTTGGGGATTGGCCGCCATGTGTGGTTAGGCAATCCTGGCAATCTTTCTTTTGTACCTTTGAACATGGGCACAAGTTAAATAAAGCTTCGCGTGATTGTCTCAAAAAAAAAGCCATGCGATCGGAGTTAAATCGTGCGCTCAATTTATATATGACGTCAGTCAACTTAGACTTCGCGAAGTCTAAGTCGACTGAGATCTAGACGGACCCATATATTATCACGTGTTTAACTCCAACACGATACGTGGAACGAACACCATGACTACTACTCCTCGATATATATTATATAGTGACCATGCATGGGTGCATAAACTCACTACTCCTACTCAACTACTCAAGCAGCTAGCTCGCGCCCTTGTTGAGCATCTACTTACATACCGATCAATGGCGGCCATGGCGGTGCCTTGTTACGACTCTGGCAGCCTGCCCATCCGCGTGTTGAGCCACCGCCTCGTGAAGGCCTCAGACCCCTCCATCGAGCCGCACGTGGCCGCCGTCTCCAACCTCGACCTTTACCCGAACATCGTGCAAGCCTCCATAGTGTGCCTCTACCCCAAGCCCAAGCTTCCGAAGCTAGCTGCCGGGGACTTTAGCGCGGTCGTGGCGGTCTTCGAGGGGTTCTTGCCGTCCCTGCTCAACCACTTCTACCCTCTCGCAGGGCGCATCGTCACCAACCCAACATCGGGGCTCCCCGAGCTCCACTGCCACAACCAAGGCGCGGAGCTTATCGTCGGCGAGGTGGGCGTCGCTCTGGGGAGCCTGGACTATAGCCAGACGGAGGAGTCTCTGAAGAAGGTGATGCTGTCGTACCCTGAGGATGTGACTCTGTCGGTGCAGCTGCTGTCGTTCTCCTGCGGCGGCTTCTCCGTCGTGTGGGGCAACAACAACCTCGTCAGCGACGGCCACGCCATCACCATGATGGTCCGGATGTGGTCTGAGCTGGTGCGGACGGGGACGATCGCCACCGAGGACGTCCCCAACCACGACCGCTCGGTGTTCCGTGCCCGCGACCCGCCCTCGTACGGTGTCAAGGTCGGCGACATGTTCGCCGCGTACGACCAC
>NC_041391.1:7206883-7209123 GCF_002162155.2 Triticum dicoccoides | reverse complement strand
TTACCTTCGATCCTTAGACGCACAGTTCAGGACCCCCAACCCGAGATCTGCCGGTTTTGACACCGACATTGGTGCTTTCATTGGGAGTTCCACTGTGCCGTCGCTAAAAAGCTCGATGGCTCCACAGATCATCTACAATAACACCGCCTTGAGGGAGACCTTTCTCCTCGGCCAAATCTTTGTATTCGGCTTCTTCGCACTGCGCGCCAACTCGACTGACCATCTAGAGCAGATGGACATCTATGCCCCTGGTCATTAGATCAGTTTTGGGAATCTGAACCATGTCCCTGATATCCGAGGAGACTTGATCTTCCAAGGGTTCGCGGACTCAGTCACCGCTCTGGCCTTAGATGCAGAGCACACCACCAGGTCTGAAGGTGGGAGTTTAAAGCCCGCCAGACTCTCTGCAGCTATAGAACCTGACACCGGAGAACCGGAGGGGATTGGGTCACCGGCAAACCTGGAAGCACGCCAGGCTCCCACTATCCTCTTAGAGCCGGACTCACCTCCTGACACCAGCTCCGAACTCTCGAGGTCTGTGTTATGCAAGCTCGGCCAGGGAACTTCTGTCCCGCCCTGCACCACAGACTCTAGCTTACCTGTCCAAACTTCACTCTTAAACGAGGCCCTGGACTTAATGCGATCTCTCGCCATTACAGAAGAATCGCTGCCGAACTATGCTCGGCCCACACTAGGGGCTGAGAGCGGGGAATTTTACATCCCACCGACCACCCACTTCATAGCCACTGTCGAGGACTTAACTGACATGCTCGATTATGCTTCCGAAGACATCAACGGCATGGACGACGATGCTGGAGAAGAGCAAAGCCAGAACCCACCATTTACCGGATGCTGGACGACCACTTCCACATATGACGTGTACATGGTGGACACACCCAAAGAGGACGATGATGATGGTGATAAGGATCCAGTCGAGGACAAGCCTCCCGTGGCACCACTAAAGCGTCGACGTCAGCAGCACCGCTCGAAATCACGTCACGAAAAAGATAGTAATACCGGCACTGGAGACAACAATACTCCGGATAACACCAAAGAACAAGAAGCCCCTATCGAGCCAACATCCGAGCATGATGATTGGGAGGATGGGCAAGTCAACCCCGACGATCCTATCGGGAACGAGGGCTCGGAGGATAGTAATTACTTACCGATCTCCGAAGAGGATGAGAGCCTCGGCGACGAAGAATTCATCATGCCATAGGAACCCGTCGAAAAAGAGCGCCTTAAGCACCGGCTAATAGCCACTGCAAGAAGCCTAGAAAAGAAGCAGTAGCCGCTCCAAGCTAAATGACACGGCCGAGGAACACGGCCTCGAACGCCCAACTAAGGATTACCCAAAGAGAAAGCTGCTACCCCAATTCGACGATGAGGCCCCATAGCCTATAACGCCAACGCGTAGCGCTGCTGACTGACCTGACCGGCCACCACGTGGCCGGGACAGTGCGGCAACTCAAGCCAAACACCAGCCTGCACCACCCCACCATAGAGGCAGAGAAACAGCGGCTGCAGGATACACTTATGACCTACGACAGGACCTGGATAATAGAGCTGGTCAGACCATATAAATCTATGGATCAAGGGGGCGTGACCCAACGCGAGAAGACGGCCATCAGGCCTGGTGCGACAAGCACACCTCCCCCCAGGCCGAAAGCCGCATACGGACTCCATCTGAACTACATCGTGACCTTGCCCAATACAGAGGTGCCGCACACCCCCTATGCTTCACCGATGAGGTAATGGAGCACCAGTTCCCAGAAGGGTTTAAAACCGTGAACATTGAATCATACGATGGCACGACGGATCCCGCAGTATGGATTGAAGACTTCCTTCTCCACATTCACATGGCTCGCGGTGACGATTTACACGCCATCAAATACCTCCCCCTCAAACTTAAGGGACCAGCTCGACACTGGTTAAACAACCTCCAAGAAAACTCTATTGGAAGCTGGGAAGACCTGGAGGATGCCTTTAGAGACAACTTCCAGGGCACTTATATCCGGCCTCCGGACGCCGATGGCCTTACTCACAAAGTCTAGCAGCCTGGCGAGTCAGCCAGAAAATTCTAGACCTGGTTCCTAATTAAATAGAACCAAATTGTTGATTGTCCAAACAACGAGGCTCTAGCAGCCCTTAAACACATCATGCGCGATGAATGGCTCTCCCAACACCTCGCCCAAGAAAAGCCGAAGTCCATGGCAGCCCTCACATCACTTATGACCCGC
>NC_041391.1:7202562-7206472 GCF_002162155.2 Triticum dicoccoides | reverse complement strand
TTTGCGCAGACGAAGATGGCTGGCTAGCCCGTAGTAGCAACAGTACCAGCGACCCTGGCACTTCTGAAGCCAGAAATAGCAACGACGGGCTCCGACGCAATAAAAACAAGCGTCGAAGCAACACTGACAATGCCGAAGACACGGCGGTCAACGCTGGATTTAGTGGCTCCAAATTCGTTCAGCGGAAGAAGCCATTCAAAAGGAACAAAAATGGTTCATCTAGCTTGGACCGAATACTTGATCGACCTTGCCAGATTCACGGCACCCCGGAAAAGCCTGCCAACCATACCAACATAAGTTGTTGGGTCTTTGAACAGGATGGTAAGTTAAACACCAAGCACACGGTGAAAGGATCGCCCAGCAAGGATGACGATGAGGAAGCTCGCCCACCGAACACATGGGGACAGAAGAAATTTCCCCCGAGGTTAAAATGGTGAACATGATATACGTCACTCACATCCCCAAGAGGGAGCGCAAGCGTGCATTAAGGGACGTCTATGCGATAGAGCCTGTCGCCCCAAAATTCAACCCATGGTCAGCATGCCCGATCACTTTCGATTACAGATACCATCCGACCAGTATCCTTCATCGAGGTTCAGCCGCGTTGGTCCTCGACCCAATTACCGATGGATTCCACCTCACAAGAGTCCTCATGGACGGCGGCAGTAGTCTTAACCTGCTCTATCAGGACACAATCCAAAAAAATGGGTATTGATTCGTCAAGAATCAAGCCCACCAAAACTACCTTCAAAGGAGTAATACCCGGGGTAGAGGTCCGTTGCTCGGGCTCAATCACATTGGAGGTCGTCTTCGGTTCGCCGGACAACTTCCAAAGCCCCAACTTGGTCCCACATTATGCTTATCTAAAACTCAAGATGCCAGGTCCACGCGGTGTTATAACAGTCCATGAAACATGGATCGCTCCCTCCGTACTGAGGAACACACCGCGATCCTCGCAGCAGAAGTGCAGGTCGGCCTTATCAAGCCAAACTCCCCAACGGTAGTCAAGCCCCTGGATCCTGTCAAACGAGTACAGACCACCCTGCAGAATGATAGTCCAGCTCGTCAGGAGCTCGATTAGCAATTCGGCCTCTGTTTTAGCCCCAGCCGAACTGCGGCGTATGTATCGCATGCACATACCTACGCACTAAAGGTACCATGGGCAATGGTGGAGGCATATTAAGGATAAAGTCCACAATACGGTTCAACCGTACCTAGACCCCCATCTACCCTTTTCTTAACTTCATTTTTCTTTTTCAGGTTCCCTACAACCCACATCACCTTTTTATGGTGCCAAGGGCCCCTTTTCCGGCCCCTTATGAAACCCATTCATTAATCCTCTCAAAGGTTCACACACCAAGGAGAAAAGCAGCGCAGATGCACAGCTGAGTACCTCAAGGATCTTCAAAGATCACCTCTTCCCCTTTTTTAGCATCTGTACACAGCTTTCCCTTGTGCTCGGCATGTAAAATAGCCTCGATGCTTATCGCATTATCTATGCAAATATGTTTTGACGTACCAATCAGACTATAATAGAAACAGGTTTTTGCCCAACCTATTCGGTACTGGCTCCTTTCCTAATCTGTGTTTCCCTCTTTTTCATCTGATTGTCATGTACACCTCGGCACGACTTAAATCGCCAGGGGCTTTATTCAGCCACATACATCCAACAAAAATAACATAAGTCCGAACACTTCTTATAGTACAATTTGGCGTCCCGAATATAGCATTATATGCATCGGCTCTGAATCATGTATTTGGTCAATAGTTGGGTTGCCCGGCTCGTGTGGTTACTGATGAAGTCATGTACCTAGGGTAGGGTCATGGACCTGTCCAAGGTACCCTCCCCAAGGACATCTTTTAGAAGAAGCCGTCTTCCAGTCGACCCAGAGGAACTCCACTCGACGGACTAGAAGACACTCAACGAACATGAAGACACTCAACCATGAAGACTCACTCGACCACCAGGAGTTCAAGATCTACTCTGTATCCAAACGGTCTGTAATTAAGTAGTCTTTATGGTCATGATGACACTTTATGTAAGGCGTTACCAATAACGCCGGACCTTAATGTACTTTAACCCTCCACTACGTGGGCTGGCTGGGGTCTTGGCGTCCTCTATATAAGCCACCCCCCTCCACTGGTAGAAGGGTTTGCACCCCTATAACTCTCACACATATAATCCAGTCGACCGCCTCCGGGCTCCGAGATGTAGGGTTGTTACTTCTTCCGAGAAGGGCTTGAACTCGTAAAACACTTGTGTGCACAACTACTCCATAGCTAGGATCTTGCCTCTCCTTAGTACCCCCTACACTACTGTCAGACTTAGAATCACGACAGTTGGCGCCCACCGTGGGGCAGGTGTCTTAGCGACTTATTGGAGAAGTTGCAATTTTTCCGATTCCCATCATCATGTTTTCAGGTGGAGTTTTGGTGGAGGGCCGCGAGATCCGTCTCGGCGCGCTCACATTTGTCGCCGACAACTCTGCCTGGCTGCAGGAGGCTCCGCTCGATGCGGATGCGCTCCCAGTCCGTGGAGCTACGCACTTTCGAGCATGCGTCCGCGGCGTCCTTCTGTGGCAACCGTCGACTCGGTATCGGTCGGTTTTTGTGTCATCTTCCCTCCCAGCTTCCCGCCGGCGTAAGCGCCCTGGCCGGTCGAGGCTTCAGCGGTGGGTGAGGCATGCAGTGGCTCGCCAGTCGACCACTGCCCAAGTCACGGCAATCGAGCCCGACGAATCTCTCTACGGCCTGTTCGACCTGTCGACTGGCTCCGCAGAGACTGCATCCGAGTGCGACAGCAGTGATCCGGCGGCGGAGGTCCTGATGGTCAATGGACCGCATGTTCCCCCCGGCTTTCCTGGCGCTAAGGGAGGCAACGGTGGAGGCGATCCGTCGCACGACCATGAGGAATACCTCCCCGAGCCCCTCAACTCGCAGCAGAGGGAAGAGCTTCGCCGCCGGAACATGGATGCGCTTCACACTTCGATCGTTGGAGAAACCCCTGAGGCTCGCGCCTTAGAGGACGCGCGCTTGGCCAACCTGGCTGAGCGCACTCGACTGGAGAACCTTCAGCGGGCACTCGGCGAGTGCGCGCGGCAACGGATTCCAGACTCCAGTCGACGCCAACTCTTTAAACCTCCGACTCAGGTATATCACACTCTGATTTAGAATTTGGCAGCTGCAACCCGTATAGCAGAGTCGATTCAGCCTTCCCAGTCAGAGGCTGGCAGAGGCTTGATGCAGATCAGGGATTTGCTCCGGGCAGCAGGAGATCAGAACTCAGCTGTATTGCAGTCGCGGAACAGGATTCATAGCAGATCCGTGGCGACGAATACGGTCCAGTCAGCTCATAGCCCCAGATCGCCCCCGAGGCGTGAAGGGCGTGGCGACCGGCACGATTAGTACAGGAACTATGAGCAGTATGATCACCGATTCGATCGCAACGATCGACGTCGAGTCCCCACTCCTCCCCCAAGGGGTGGATCATATGTGCCTCGACAGCAGGATGATAGACGCCAGCACAGTGGCGGGCGAAGGATTCCAGTCGACTCTAGAGAACCGGGCTTTGATGCGAGATCCATCATCGTTCAAGGTTTGGTCGACCAGAACAGAGCCCACAGAGAGGGTAATGACAGAGATGTACCCACCAGCAGCCGAGTGCATGTCTCCGGACCAGAGTGTTTCAGCAGAGCCATCAGAGCCGCGGTGATTCCTCCCAACTTCAGGTTGGCGACTGGAGTCAGCAAGTTCAACGGTGAGTCCAAGCCTGATACTTGTCTTGAGGACTACCGAGTGGCTGTTCAGATCGGCGGCGGGAATGATGAGGTGGCCATGAAGCATGTGCCTCTTATGTTGGAAGGGTCAGCCAGAGCATGGCTGAATCAGTTGACACCCAGCAGCATTTACA
>NC_041391.1:7170567-7202507 GCF_002162155.2 Triticum dicoccoides | reverse complement strand
GTGGGAAGACCTCTCCCGAGTGTTTGTCAGGACGTTCGAAGGAACGTGCAAGCGACCAGCAGGACTGACAGAGCTGCAATCTTGTGTGCAGAAGTCGAATGAGACCCTGAGGGATTACATCCAGAGATGGATCACACTGCATCACATAGTAGAGAATGTATCTGATCACCAGGCAGTTTGCGCCTTCAAAGAGGGCGTAAAATACAGAGAGCTAAACCTGAAATTCGGTCGAACCGGAGACATGTCTCTGAGTCGAATGATGGAAATAGCCACCAAATATGCCAATGGTGAGGAAGAGGATCGGATCCGGAGCGGCAAGCACAAATCAGTCGCCCAGGACACCGGAGGCGGAAATTCCAGTCAGAAGCAAAAGCGTAAAGCCGAGCCAGCCGCTCCTGGAGAAGCCTTGGCCCTGAATCAAGGAAAGTTCAAGGGGAAACCCAAGGGTCCTTGGAACCCCAAGAAAGTAAAAGATAATGAAGGAAATGACGTGATTGATTTGCCATGTCACATCCACACCAAGAATGATGAAGAGGGTAACTTCATTTACCCTAAGCATACCACTCGACAGTGTCGACTCCTGATACAGCAATTCCAAGGGAAGAAGTCCAAGGACAAAGAAAAAGAGTCAGACAAGGTTGAGGACAAGGAGGACAGTGACGAGGAATATCCGCAGGTCAATTCCTCCCTGATGATTTTTGCTGACGTTGAGAGCAAAAATCGACTGAAAGTTATAAACCGAGAGGTGAATATGGCTGCTCCGTCAACACCCAATTATCTGAAGTGGACTCAGACTGCCATTACGTTCGACCAATCTGATCACCCCACGCACATAGCCACCCCTGGGAGGCAAGCATTGGTGGTCGACCCAGTCGTTGACGGCACTCGACTGACCAAAGTGTTGATGGATGGCGGCCGCAGTTTGAATATACTGTACGCTGAGACGCTGAAAGGGATGGGCATTCCGATGTCCAGACTGAGCACAAGCAACGTGAGTTTCTATGGAGTCATCCCTGGCAAGAAGGCCGCGTCACTCGGCCAGATTGCTCTTGATGTGGTTTTTGGTGATACAAAGAATTTCCGCAAAGAGATGCTGACATTTGAGGTTGTGGATTTCTAGAGTGCCTACCATGCAATTTTGGGCAGGCCAGCTTATGCATGTTTTATGGCTCGACCATGTTACGTGTACCTCAAACTAAAGATTCCTGGCCCTAAAGGCGTGATCACTGTCACTAGTAACCGCAAGAAGGCAGAAGAGTGCTTCCAGAAAGGCTCAAAGATCGCCGATGCTCAGATGGTGGCAGAAGAGTGGCAGGAACACCAGAGGAATGCAGACCTGAGTGATTTGTTGCGAGCCAAAAAGCCTGCTACGGAATCAACGTTCCAGTCGTCCGGTGAGACAAAACCCATTCACATCCACCCGACCGACCCTAACGCTGCTCCGACTCATATCTCCACCACACCCGACCCCGAATAGGAAGAAGCGCTCATCCAGTTCCTCCATGAGAACTGGGACATCTTTGCATGGAAACCCTCTGACATGCCGGGTGTACCCACGGGACTGGCTGAGCATCGTCTACGAGTCGATTCAAAGGCAAAACCTGTGAAGGAACATCTGCGACGGTCCGCCGTCCAGAAAAAAAAGGCTATTGGTGAAGAAGTGGCTCGGCTCCTAGCAGCAGAGTTTATCCGAGAGATTTACCACTCCGAGTGGCTCGCCAACGTCGTCATGGTCCCCAAAAAGGACAATTCGCTTCGCATGTGCATTGATTTTAAGCATATCAATCGGGCCTGCCCGAAAGATCATTTTCCTCTTCCCCGCATCGACCAAATAGTCGACTCGACTGCGGGATGTGAGCGACTGTCTTTCTTGGACGCTTATTCCGGGTACCATCAGATCCGTCTGTTTGGACCCGATGAGATCAAAACAGCTTTCATCACCCCATTCGGGTGCTTCTGTTATGTCACCATGCCATTCGACCTCAAGAATGCCGGAGCCACGTTCATTAGGATGATTCAGAAGTGTTTGCTCACTTAAATCAGTCGGAATGTGGAAGCGTACATGGATGACATTGTGGTCAAGTCACGGAGAGGTTCCGACCTGCTGACTGACCTCGCTGAAACATTTGCCAACCTCAGGAGGTACGATATCAAGATTAACCCATCCAAGTGCACATTCGGAGTTCCTGGTGGAAAGTTACTTGGTTTTCTCGTTTCCAAACGTGGAATCGATGCAAACCCAGAGAAAGTAGGCACTATACTCCGAATGAAATGACCTGTGCGTGTGCACGATGTTCAGAAGCTTACTGTTGCTTGGCCGCTTTAAGTCGATTCATCTCTCGTCTCGGTGAGAAGGCATTGCCTCTTTACCGACTGATGAAGAATTCAGACAAGTTCGAGTGGACTCCTGAAGCTGACGCAGCGTTTGCAGAGCTGAAAACCTTGCTTTCCACCCAGCTGGTACTTGCTGCCCCGATCAGCAAAGAGCCTTTGCTGCTTTACATTGCAGCCACAGGACAAGTCGTCAGTACTGTACTTACGGTCGAGCGGGAAGAAGAAGAGAAAGCCTTCAAAGTTTAGCGCCCAGTATATTACATTTCCGAAGTCCTTACCCCATCCAACCAATGATACCCTCACTATCAGAAGCTTGTATATGGGATTTATATGACCACGAAGAAAGTTGCTCACTACTTCTCTGACCATATCATCACAGTCGTCAGCGACGGCCCCTTATCAGAGATTCTGCACAACAGAGACGCAACTGGTCGAGTGGCAAAATGGGCGATTGAACTCCTTCCCCTGGATATCAGATTTGAGGCATAGAAAGCTATCAAGTCCCAAGCAATAGCAGATTTCCTTGCCGAGTGGACTGAACAGCAGTTACCGACTCAAGTTCACTCGGAGCACTGGACTATGTTCTTTGACGGATCCAAAATGCTGAATGGTTCCGGTGCCGGGGTAGTGTTGGTTTCCCCCCGAGGAGATAAGCTCATATATGTACTCCAGATTCACTTTGATTCCTCCAACAATGAAGCAGAATACGAAGCACTCTTGTACGGGTTGCGTATGGCCATTTCACTCGGCATCCGTCGCCTCATGGTCTACGGTGACTCGGACTTGGTGGTCAACCAAGTGATGAAGGAGTGGGACGTCAGAAGTCCAGCCATGACTGGTTACTGCAATGCAGTCAGAAAGCTGGAGAAGAAATTTGAGGGATTAAAGCTCCATCACGTCCCCCGACTGAAAAATCAAGCAGCCGATGACTTGGCGAAGATAGGTTCCAAAAGAGAAGCCATTCCGAGTGGCGTGTTTTTGGAGCATGTTCACACGCCGTTGGTTCAAGAAGATCCTTTCACTGAGGAAACCCCGCAGCCAAAAAGCGCCACAGATCCGACTGAAGTCGAGGTCCCAGTTGTGGTCGACTTAATCATGGACGTTCTGGTCATCACTCCCGACTGGACAATGCCCTATATCGCCTATATCCTGAGGAAAGAGCTCCCAGATAATGAAGAAGAGGCTCGGGAGATCGTCCGCCGATCCAAAGCCTTTACTGTCATGAGGGGACAATTGTACAGAGAAAGCGCGACTGGGGTCAGCCAGAAATGCATAACACCGGAAGAGGGTCGAATGATTCTCAATGACATCCACTCGGGGACCTGTGGCCATCATGCGTCCTCTCAGACCATCGTGGCTAAAGCATGCCGAGCGGGTTTTTACTGGCCCAGAGCACATGAAATGGCGAAAGAGATAGTTGACAGATGCGAAGGTTGTCAGTTCTACTCCAACATGTCACATAAACCTTCCTCAGCCTTGAAGACCATCTCGATCGTCTGGCCTTTCGCTGTTTGGGGTTTAGATATGGTTGGACCACTGAGGACTGGCAGGAGCGGCTTCAATCATGTACTGGTGGCAGTCGATAAGTTCACCAAGTGGATCGAGGCCAAGCCCATTGAAAATCTTGATGCAGGCACTGCCATCAGCTTCATCCGAGAATTAATATTCAGATATGGAGTTCCGCATAGTATCATCACTGATAATGGGTCAAACTTCGACTTCGATCAGTTCAAGGCTTTCTGCGCTTCTCAAGGCACACGAGTCGACTACGCTTCAGTCACCCACCCTCAGTCGAATGGACAAGCAGAAAGAGCAAACGGCCTGATTCTCAAAGGACTGAAACCTCGGTTGATGCGCGACCTTAAGCACGCAGCAGGCACGTGGGTCAACGAACTTCCATCAGTTCCTTGGGAGGACTATTCCAAATCGGTCGACCGGGAGGACTCCATTCTTTCTAGTCTACGGAGCTGAAGCAGTTCTGTCGAGCGACCTGCTTCACAATGCGCCACGAGTCGAGCTCTACTCTGAAGCCGAAGCAGAACTAGCCCGGCAAGATGCAGTCGACCTCCTAGAAGAGGAAAGAGAGATGGCCATGATCCGATCGACCATCTATTAGCAAGACTTGCGTCGATTCTATGCCAGAAACGTGAAGAGCCGAGCCTTCCAACAAGGAGACTTGGTCCTCCGAGTCGACCAACAGAAGTCGCACAAACTTGCCCCTACTTGGGAAGGCCCCTTCATTGTTACCAAAGTTCTCCACAACGGAGCATACCACCTTTACAACGTCGATCGCCAGATTGACGAGCCACGAGCCTGGAATTCGGACCTGCTCCGCCCCTTTTATACTTAAGTTTTCACTCGGATGAGTTGTAATAAAAGTACTTCTGTAGTGTATTCATCAAAGACAAGAGTTTCATAATTTTCTCAGTGATTGTTATTGCTTTGTTCTCATAAATCTGTCCCCCAGTGGGTGGCTTAGCTGCGAACCCATTTCGCCTAAGTTTGTAAAAAAAATCCTACTGAGTGGTAAGCCAGCCTTCCACTCAGAGGCTTAGCTGCGAATCCATTTCGCCTAAGTTTAAACAAATTCCTACCGAGTGGTAAGCCAGCCTTCCACTCAGAGGCTTAGCTGCAGTCCAAGTACTCGCCTAAGTTAAACAAAATCCTGCCGAGTGGTAAGCCAGCCTTCCACTCGGGGGCTTAGCTGCAGCCCAGTGCTCACATAAGTTTCTAAAAATCTTATCGAGTGGAGAGCAAACCTCCCACTCGGGGGCTTAGCTGCAGCCCAGTGCTCGCCTAAGTTTCTAAAAATCCTACCGAGTGGAGAGCAAACCTCTCACTCGGGGGCTTAGCTGCAGCCCAGTGCTCGCCTAAGTTTCTAAAAATCCTACCGAGTGGAGAGCAAACCTCCCACTCGGGGGCTTAGCTGCAGCCCAGTGCTCGCCTAAGTTTCTAAATCCTACCGAATGGAGAGCAAACCTCCCACTCGAGGGCTTAGCTGCAGCCCAGTGCTCGCCTAAGTTTTGAAAATCCGGTCGAGTGGAGAACAAGTTTCCCACTCGGAGGCGTGGCTGCTGCCCAGCACTCGCCTAAACATGACGAGTACAAATCGATTGCAATTTGTGCTTCTTTCCTACCCGCTAAAGAGCATTACAGACACTAGTATATATTCCAGCCCAAGGAAGATGGTTGTTCGAAAGCAGAAGCAAACGTATTTCAACGGCAAACCAAGTTCGGATAACGTCCTATGGATCCAGAAGTGCTCAGGCATCAAGCCTGTTAAGGTTTATCGGTTACAAAAATCACTCGGCATTCCGAGGCAAATTCAAACCATCAAGCATAGAAGTTTTTTACCCCTCCTGCGGAGGGCTGGAAGGTGCAACAAACTCGTCCAGGTCGATCCCATCTGTGATCCGAGTGGCAGCAGCGATGAAGGTCTCCATGAAAGAACGGAAGTCATGCTTCCTGGTGTTGGCCACCTTGAGAGACACCAACTTGTCTTCTCTCGCTTCCTTGCAGTGGACGCGGACTAAGGACAGAACGACGTCAGCACCACACCTGGCAGAAGACATCTTCCATTCTTGCACTCAACTTGGAACTTCATTCAGTCGAGTCATCAGTGACTCAAGGTCGTTCTGAAGCGTTTCTTCTGGCCAGAGTGATGTGTCAATGTGCGACGTTGCAGCCTTTAGTCTTGCAAGGTAGTCGACCATTGCAGCAACACGAGACTCGAGGCAGAGCACGTTCATAGCGATTTCATCTTTCATCGGAGAGTTGATGGGATCCAAGCCAGTCTCCACTCGACTAGTCTCCTCTTCATAGTTTTGGCAGAATTCTGTGGACACGATTCAAGGATAAGCTAATGGTCCTACATCAAGTCAGTAATTACCAGTCGGATATAAGAGGTTACCTTCGAGCATGAGGAATAGCTTCTTGGCGAGTCCTCCCAGATAAACCTCCAAGTCATTCTTCTTTCCCGCCAGTTCGCCAGCTTTGTCGCTCAGGACCATATAGGCATTCTTCAGTCGAGTGACTTCCTGGTTGGCCACGTCGAGAGCAGCTTTCAGATTAGTGTTTTCCTCTTCAAGTTTGCTGACAGAAGCCAACTTCTCTTCTGCAAGTTTTGTCTTGTCCGAAGCCGCTTTCTGCGCCTCGGCGAGGTCAAGGTCCTTCTTCGTCAGAGCATCCTTCAGTTTTTCTGCAAAAATCACAATAAGATCAGACTCAGAGACAGGCAAGAAGCAAAGATAGTCGTCAAGATTCTCACCAAACATACCTTTTGCCTCCTCCTTCGACTTCGTGAAGTTCTCTTGGACAAGCTTCAGGTCAAGTTCAAGCTGGATATGCTTGTTCTCCAACTCGGTATAACGACAAACAAGGTCACAAGATTTCTGCGAAAGTTCAGTCGACAGACATCAAAGACAGATCACTTCCGAGTGACTAAGAGAAAAATCGTATTATTTCTAAGACTCCAGCTGAATCTAAACATTCAACTGTAGTCTCGGGGACTACACCCAGTGGGTGCACTCAGCGTGCCCCCACTAGTTCTATCAGCTAGACTCAGAGTCGATCAGTCGACCTGAAGCAGCTAACTGCCAGCAGTTAGACAAAAAAAACGAAGAATTATTCAGACTATAGCCGACTGCAAGCAGTCGACCACGGTCTCGGGGACTACACCCAGTGGGTGCACTCAGCGTGCCCCACCGGTTCCATGATCCTACTCGACCAGTTCGAGTGAAACAAGTAAAAGTGAGAAATTTCAAGACATAAAGACTACAGTCGACTGCCAGCAGTCCACCGTAGTCCCGGGGACTACACCTAGTGGGTGCACTCAACGTGCCCCCACTAATCCTGACATTCCAATTGACACACCCACTGGGTGCATGACAAACATTAAGATTTTCAGTCGGTGTCCAACTAACCTGGACATTGCTCTGAAGAGCTGAATTCGCGTCATAAGCTGCTTGGCTGGCGGTTCGGATCGCTTTCACCTGCTCCATCATGATCCCTGCTTGACGAATGGCTTCTTTGGCAGCGCTCGCTTGGTCCTCCGGGACATGGTACGTGGAGAAGAGAGAAGGTGGATCAACACTCGACGACGAAGGGCGGGCAACCGTCAACGGCTCCGCAAAGGACACGGTAGCCCGAGCAACATTACTCCCCTCCGGAATCAGTGGTTCAGGTGCTGACACAACCTGAGCAGCCTTGCCAATAGTCGCCTTCCTGCTCCTCCTCTGCCTCAGTGGCGCTTCATCATCATCGTCATGGAGTTCGATGATAACGCTAGGTGGAGCTGCAGAAGAAGTTCAAAGTCAAAAATAAAGATCCAATCGACCGAAAGCGAAACTGCGCATATCATACCAAGATGAGAAGTAGCAACATCTTCCATTTCTTGATCCTCATGTCTGGCTGAAGTTTCAGAAGTAGCAGCACTGTGATTTCAAAAATCAGTCGGTCAGTGATTGAGTCGACCAAGAATATATCCATGTTAAAAGGAAAAACATGAGTTATGCTGTTACCCAGAAACAGTCGGAATCTCCATCCTCATCTTCGGTAGGGCCTTCGCTGGTTTTGTCGGGGCCGCTCGGGGTTGCTTCGACACCTTCTCAGTCGGCGCCGGTGAAGTCGTCCGAGGGCGTTTCGTCGATTGACCAGCAGACACGACTCCCTTGCCGCGTTCGACCGCAGGGTCATGGCGAGCTTGGACCTTCTTTCAGAATGGGGAGGCACAACTTCCTCCTCCTCTTCCTCCTCATCGGAGCCTGCATCTTCGTCACCCTCATCACCATCCGATTCCCACTCCTCTTGACTTTCACCTCCACTTCCTTCCTCCTCCTCGGCCTGCGCTTGCGCCCAGTTGGGCATCGAATACAACTCAGTGGTCTCCTGAAAAACAACAAGAAAGACAAAAGTAGATCGACTGGTCCACGACGAAACAGAACGTACGGAACGTGAGTACAATCGGAGAAAAGTGGTCATACCTTGTCTGCCTCATAAGATTGGTCGAGTGGCGGGATCCTCCTGGCTCCACGAGGGTTGTCCTTGTTCCCTGTGATGGCAGTCATCCACCTCTCCAGTGTGGCATCATCGGCCTCCTCTGGGTGGACCCGAGTGGTGTCTTCAGTACCAGAATACAACCACATCAGGTGGCCCCGATACTGGAGTGGTTGGATGCGCCGCCGAAGGAAAACCTCCAGAAGATCCATGCCAGTCACACCGTCGTGAATCAACTGGACTACCTGCTCCATCAGCATTTTTACTTGAGCCTTCTCCTCCGGAACTACTTTCAGAGATGATGGCTTGTTCACTCGACTCATAGAAAAGGGAGGGAGCCCAGTCGACTGCCCTGGCGTCGGCTGGTCTTGGCAGTAGAACCAGGTCGACTGCCACCCTCTGACTGACTCGGGAAGGGTCATAGCCGGGAAAGCACTCTTACTCCTCATCTGGACCCCAAGACCCCCACACATCTGGATTACCTGAGTTCTCTCGTCATTTGGGTTGGCTTTTTTCACCGTCTGAGAGCAACAAGTGAATATGTGTTTGAAGAGGCCCCAGTGCGGCCGACAACCCAAGAAGTTTTCACACAAAGATACAAAAGCGGCGAGATAGGCAATGGAATTGGGTGTAAAGTGGTGAAGCTGAGCCCCAAAGAAATTGAAAAACCCTCGAAAGAAATGATGCGGCGGCAGAGAGAACCCACGATCTACATGAGTCGCCAAGAGGACACACTCACCCTCATGAGGCTGCAGCTGCCACTCCGTCCCCAGGAGCCTCGCCGCCCCGTGCGCAATCAGGCCTTCGCTGGCCAGGTCGTCGAGATCCTTTTGGGTGATGGTCGAGCGGATCCAATCACCCTGGATCCAACCTTGCGGCAGACGGGACCGCGACAAGGATCCGCCTCGACTGGTCGCTCTCCCCTTCACCTTCGTCGTCGCCTTCTTCACCCGCTCCAAAGCCGCCGTCCTCTCCTTCACCATTGTCGCCGACGAGGATGGAACGGAGCAGCGGTGCTGAGCAGTTGGTGAACGCAGCGGGGGAATCTGGAGACGAGGGAGGGGAAAATGAGGGAGCACTGTTCCAAAACCGCAGCCCGGTCCCTTATATGGAGTCGCTTCCGAGTGGCTGACGGGTAGGCCCGGGCAATCCTGTCAAATCCCGAAACAGCCGCACATGCGATATGTGGCGAAAAAGGCAGCGCGGGAATCGAGGCGTCTCTGCCTTATCCCATCCGAGTACCGCGGTCTTCTCTGCTTCACGCGCTTCCCAATTTAGATCCCACTAAATCCTCTAACCGCAGGGCAACTTGTCAGACGGAAGATCTCTTACGATCCATCGCTCGGAAATCTCCAAGTTCATAAAGTTCACTCGATAGATATGAAGAATGGATCAAGGCGACTGAAAGAAAGTTGACATCCTCACTTGAAAGTCATTGATCCAGAGCAGAACACCTTTACAACACCAGGAAACAGGTCGGAAAGTTTGCCAACTCCTTCCTCACTCAAACCTCGATCCATTCGAGGGCTAATGATGAAGTCATGTACCTAGGGTAGGGTCATGGACCTGTCCAAGGTACCCTCCCCAAGGACATCTTTTAGAAGAAGACGTCTTCCAGTCGACCAAGAGGAACTCCACTCGACGGACTAGAAGACAATCGACGAACATGAAGACACTCTACCATGAAGACTCACTCGACCACCAGGAGTTCAAGATCTACTCTATATCCAAACGGTTTGTAATTAAGTAGTCCTTATGGTCATGATGACACTTTATGTAAGGCGTTACCAGTAACGCCGGACCTTAATGTACTTTAACCCTCCACTACGTGGGCTGGCTGGGGTCTTGGCGTCCTCTATATAAGCCACCCCCCTCCACTAGTAGAAGGGTTTGCACCCCTATAACTCTCACACATATAATCCAGTCGACCGCCTCCGGGCTCCGAGATGTAGGGCTGTTACTTCTTCTGAGAAGGGCTTGAACTCGTAAAACACTTGTGTGCACAACTACTCCATAGCTAGGATCTTGCCTCTCCTTAGTACCCCCTACACTACTGTCAGACTTAGAACCACGACAGTTACTACCTGACGTTCCGCTCGTTGGGATAAGATAGTAAAGGGAGAACTACTGTGATTGTGTTTCTGGCTCATCTAGACAAACACCTCAGTAGAGATAGCCGAAAATTGTTTGTCATGATGCGGCGAGAGCTGGTCAGCTATTCGGCGACTAATTAAAAATCTTCTGTGATTTTTTCTGCATTATGCGATGAACCGGTCTTCATCGGAACGGGCGTCTACAACACCCTTATTCGGACCATCGAACAATACCAGGGGCTGCGCCTACAATCTTATTGTCAAGCTCCTATGGCTAAGAGAGAGTGATAAAGCCGCATAGTCTGATTGCCTGGTTCGCCGCACTAACACCTCCTTGAAGGACCAAGTCATGTGGGTTAAGTGTGTTTTTGTGCTATTCTGAACACCCTCGTACTATCTATGTGAGGGGCTAAAGCCGACGACTGGCCAACTCACAGATTCAATAAACGGCCGCAACGGAGGTAAAATAATTTCAGACAAAACATGAAAATTACTATACAAACGACTTGTTTTCATAAATACAAAGTTTGGCCAGCATAGATACATTCATTCAAAAATGATGTCCTTCGAACACTGGCCCTCTACAATCCGCGATCATTCAAAGACGTACGTCATTGAAATACCGCTCCGGCGTTCGGTCCTCCTTGCCTGCGGGCGGTCCCTCGGTTGCAAGATTGGTGGCATTCATCTTCGCCCACTGCACCTTGACACGCGCGAAGGCCATCCGGGCTCGTTTAATACAGACCGACCACTTTATAGCGTCAAGCCATGAGCAGGCATCGACTAGCCGCTTCACAAGTCCAAAGTAGCTACTGGGTATGGGTTCGGCTCACCAAAGATGGACTATAACATTCTTCATGGCCAGTTCGGCCACCCTATGTAGCCCGGTCAGCTGTTTCAGCTAATCACTGAGGGGCAAAGGATTCTCCAATGCAAGGTACTACGACCAGAACAACTTCTCTGTTGAGCTCCCCTCTTCGGCTCAGAAGAAATCCGCATCATCAGAAATACTTCGGGGTAGATCAACAAACACTCCTGGAGAACTCCAAATGCGTGTTAGTGAGGTGTACTGTCTCCTTACAAATTTGCTCCGCATATTAAAGGCCTTACCCGCCGCGATCTGCTTGACCTCTCGGATCTCCCGACAGGCGCCTTGGGCTTCAACACGGGCCTCCTTCGCACTTTGGAGTGCTGTAGTAAGTTCGGAGTCTCGATCCGACACCGTGCGCTCCAAGGACTCACATTTGCTTATAGCATCTGTGAGCTCTTGTTGGAGCTCATCCAACCTCGCTTCAGGTTTTCGGCAGGTGGCTCGCTCTTCGTCCGCCTCCTTCTTGGCCTCGGCTAGCGCAATCTTGAGGGCCTCGACCTCAGACGCGTCAACTACGAGCGTAATCATAAAGCTCACTTAGATAGCAAATCAGAACTCATATCATTTCAGATACACTTCGGTATCACATACCATGCTTTTCCTCCAACTTCTTCTTTAGTTCGGACAGTTCGGCAGCATGCGAGGTTGTCGCTAGCATTGAAGCTTGTTCATCAAAAGAGACAAATATGTTAGTTCCTGCGAAGCATTAGTCGATCCTCTGTTCGGCCTCTCTTTGCGAACGCCGAACAGAGTATCAGGGGCTACTATCTATACATAGGCATTCCTTTTGCAAACAGCCAAAAATATGTTACGTCACATACCTCAAAGCCTGTTAAAAGGACGGTATAAGCCTGGTTCAATCCGTTTTTAGCGGACTGAACCTTTTCAACCACCGTACCCATAAGGGTATGATGTTCCTCTACAGTAGAAGCGCTCTGAAGAGCTTCCACCAGAGTGTCCGGCACCTCCGGATTAATAGAGGACGGCGGTGGAGATTGGGTGCCCCTTCTTTTGAAGGATGTTTCTTGCTCGATTTCGAAGACGTATGGGTCTCCGGAATAATATTTGGTTGGGGGACGAATTGAGCTTGGCCCCCATCACAGGCCTCCATGGGGGTTGACTTCCCCCTATTTTCGGCAACAGAGGTATTACCCTCCGTCGCCACCTTCACGGCCTCTCGAACCTCCCCGCGACCTGCAGAGGTTCTTCAGGACAACACTTTGGTGTTGTCCGTAGCGGTGGGTGGAGAGATCTGCGGAGGAGACTCGCTCTCCATCGCGTTCGGCCCTAGCGAGTTCCCAGATGACGATGATCATTGAGGGAGATCATGAGCCGGGCCGCAACGCGCAATTCAATATGTTAGAAATACAAGGCATGAAACCGGATATATGAACAGTGTCTTTGGATACTTACGATCCGACCAGGGGCTTCGGTCTGGGGTGCCACCCGAGGATGGCTTCGGCATCCATTTCGTAGTCATCCGAAAGGGATGGTTTCCCCTTCTTGGACGCCGCTGCCTCTAGATCCGCGGAAGCCGCCCTTTTCTTCTTTCACCCCTTAAGGGGAGAGTTGCTCTCTTCCTCCTCTACATCTTCGTCATGAGAGGAAGAGGTCTCGTTGTCTTCGGACACGACGTCTGAAGCACCCTTATGGTGGAGGCCACCTATGGCCTCCTTGCCCTTCTTCTTGGCCTTCTTCTCTGGCGCCTAATACGGCGCTGGAACCAGCATCTTCGTCAGCAAAGGGGTGGATGGGTCTTTGGGCAGCGGAGCCGGACATTCGATCTGCTCCGCCTTCTTTGTCCAGCCCTGTGGAAGTAATGGAAAGTTCAATACACTCCTTGGATTTGCAAATTAAAGTATACATAAAACTTACAGGAGAGGCCGGACAAGCGCAGTCGAGGCCTCGGTCTTCGGTCGTTTCCGGCCATGACTTCTGAGCCTTGAAAAGCAGCTTCCATATATCTTCGTGCATTGTGCCGAAGAATCGCTAAAGGGTCCCAGGACCGGCCGGATTGAATTCCCACATATGTAGAGTCTGGCATTATCAAGGGAGAATCCGGCGAAAGAGCATCACCTAGATCACGCTGGCAAGACTTGTGTTCTTGTTTATCATACCCTTGACGCGGCTCTCCAGCGCTGTCACCTTGTCGGGTGACTCCCAATCTAGGCCCTTGTTGAGCCAGGATGTAAGCCGCATCAGGGGCCCGGACTTGAACTAAGGAGCGGCGGCCCATGTGGGATCACGGGGTTCCGTGATATAGAACCACCCCTGCTGCCATCCCTTGACAGTCTACACATAGGTCCCCTTTGGCCAGGTGACGTTGGGAAGTTTGCTCACCATGGCCACGCCGCACTTCGCGTGTTGGCCTTCAACCACCTTCGACTTCACATTGAAGACCTTGAGCCATAGGCCTAAGTGGGGAGGGATGCGGAGGAATGCCTCGCACACGACGATAAACGCCAAAATAATGAGGAAGGAATTTGGTGCTAGACCATGAAAATCTAACCCATAGTAAACATGATACCGCGGACAAAAGGATGAAGGGGAAACCCTAGCCCGTGAAGGAAATGGAGGATGAACACTACCCTCTCATTAGGCTTTGAAGTGGGAATGACCTGCTTTTTGGCAGGGAGCCGGTGGATTATATCCGCAACCACGTACCCAGCTTCCCGGAGCTCCTTGATGTTCTCCTCTGTAACAGAGGAAGCCATCCACTTGCCCTGTGCTCCAGATCCGAACATGGCTGGGGCGTTTGGTGGCAATGGAAAAGATTGGAACTTGGGCGCTAGAGCTCGAATGGCGGATGGGCTGAGGAAGAAGAAGGCGTGGGGTAAAAAGACATATCATTATCTTCTTATAAAGGCAGTGGATATCAAGCGTCCCCTCATAAGCCTTAAATCTCGCCTATTCCCAAGGGGACGTGTGAACGACACGGTTGGATTACCCAAACTCCTATTGATGAGAATCCCATAATAAGGGGACACGATTTCTGCTTTGATGAGACATGTCAATGACCGCGCCTCCAAACACAAAACGAGGATTGTAAAACGGTTCGGGACACTAACAAAGCTAGGACATAATGCCTCGCCAGAAAAATCGCCTATGGACGTCACTTACTTTGTTTTGAATATTTTTGCCCTTACAGCTCAAAGTTGTAATTATTGAATGGAGCCGGATACAACTATTATGTTTGGAAGACTGCTTTGGAGCATTCGGAGAAGGAACCTGTCTTGCAATGTCGAAGAAACTCTAAGCGCCGAATACATCGTCATTGAAGCCCGGTTCAGGGGCTATTGAGGGAGTCCTGGACTATGGGGTCCTCGGGGAGCCGGCCTATGTGATATGGGCCGGACTGATGGGCTGTGAAGATACAAGATAGAAGGCCTTCTCCCGTGTTGGGATGGGACTCTCCTTTTAGTGGATAACAAGCTTGGCATACATATGTGTAGTTTCCTTCCTCTGTAAACAAACATTGTACAAACCTAGTTCCCTTCTGTGCCTATATAAACCAGAGGGCTTAGTCCATAGGCAGAATCACAATCATACATGCTAGACATCTAGGGTTTAGCCATTACGATCTCGAGGTAGATCAACTCTTGTAACCCCTATACTCATCAAAGACAATCAAGCAGGAAGTAGGGTATTACCTCCATTAGACGCACAGTTCAGGACCCCCTACCCGAGATCTGCCGGTTTTGATACCGACAGCAGGGCCAAGCAATAAGCTCTTCTGATGTCCTGGCAAAAATATGATTTCACATTGGCATCGGGATGAAGGGGGTACCTTCCCACTCTCTAAGTGATAAGAAATGGTCTTGTCCTGAGCTACTCAACCATGTTCTTCTTTCAAAGGGCACAATGTGTGAGGATTGTGTTCTATTTGCTTGAATGTTCAAACAATTGCTTCCACATTTTGTAAAATTTAAGGAGCCTTCTAATAGTTGCAATGATTAAAAGATATAACTTCTCTCTTTTTTCTGAGGGAAAAGATTGTCATTTTGTTTTATTTATAGATATCACACTTGTTGGACCTGTTTGATAGTGATACGAATTCAAGTATTAAGATGGTCATCATAAGCACAGTTGTGCACTGAGCGACGGATAACCTTGGCCTGCACTCCATGATGTGACTTCCTCCCACGACACTTTGTTTTCGTCGGTGTCTCCCAAGGTGTGCATGTGGCCAGGCGGTCGTTTTCTAAGATTTAATGAGCCCGCGTGAAAATTGTTCTACTAGTAAGGCAGAGACCCAAATTCAAGTATGTGCATCATTTTATTAAGGTCATTGTCATCTGCATGAGCCAGGATCAAACATACAAGGACAATTACCGCCATTGTACGGCGTACTACGGAAACATGTAGCGCGGGGCCATGCAATAATGCTATTATGCTGTGCTGGCACAAATCTGATTTCACATTGGCATCGGTGATGAAGGTGTGTTCCTTGCCACTCTCTTGGCGATAAGACATGGTATTGGGCTGAGCTGATCTAGTACTTCTTCTTTGAATGGGTACAATGTGTGTGAATTGTGTCTATTTGTTTTAACATTCAAAAAAATTGCTTCCCCATTTTGTAAAATTTAAGGAGTCTTCTAATAGTTGTAGTGATTAAAAAAATATTATTCTCTCTTTTTTCTGAGAGAAAATATTCTCATTTTGTATGATTTATGGAGATTTCAACCGTTGGACTAGTACGATAGTGATACTAATTCAAATTTTTCATAGGACATAGTATTAAAATGGTCATCATAAGAACAACTGTGTATAGAGCGAAGAATAACCTTGACATGCACTCCACGATGTGGAACTTCCTCCCATGATAGTTCGTCAGTGTCGGTGTCTCCCAATGTGTGCATGTGGCTAGGCAGTCGTTTTCTAAGATCTAATGAGCCCACGTGAAACTTGTTGGACCCGTAAGGCAGAGACACAAATTCAAGTACGTGTGATGTCTTATAAATTGATGGTCATCTGCTGGAGCCAGGATCAAACGTACAAGGACTATTACTGCCATTGCCCGGCGTACTGCACAAACAGGTGGCGCGGGGCCAAGCAATAATGCTCTTCTGATGTGCTGGCACAAATCTGGTTTCTAATGGGCATCGGGGATGAAAGCGTGTTCCCTCCTAGAAATGGTCTTGGCCTGAGCTGCTCAAGTACGTTCTTCTTTGAATGGGCACAATGTGTGAGGACTGTGCTCTAGTTGTTTTAATGTTCAAAAAAGTTGCTTCACCATTTTGTAAAATTTACGGAGTCCTTTAATAGTCGTAATCATTACAAAAAATTACTTCTCTCTTTCTCCTATGGAAAAGATTTGTCATTTTGTATGATTTATGGAGATTTCACTCGTTGGACTTGTATGCTAGTGATAGGAAATCTTGTTTGTCCTAGGTTATAGTCGTCATCATAAGCACAACTGTGTACTGAGCGCCGGATAACCTTGGCATGCACTCCATGATGTGAAATTTCCTCCCACAGCACTTGGTCACGGTCAGTGTCTCCCATGGTGCGCATGTGGCCAGGCGGTCATTTTCTAAGATTTAATGAACCAACGTGAAACTTGTTCCACCATCAAGGCCAAGACACAAATTCAGGTACATGCGATATTTTATTAAGGTCATCATCATCTGGAGGAACTAGGATCAAACGTACAAGGACAATAATTGCCATTGTACGACGTACTACACAAATAGGTGGCGCGGGGCCAAGTAATAATGCTCTTCTAATGTGTTGGTATAAATCTGATTTCACATTGGCATCGGGGAAGAAGGTGTGCTCCCTCCCAATCTCTAGGCGATAAGAAATTGTACTGGCCTGAGCTGCTCAAGTACGTTCTTCTTTCAATGGGCATGATGTGTGTGAATTGTGGTCTAATTGTTTTAATGTTCAAAAAATTGCTTCCCATTTTGTAAAATTCAAAATCTTCTAATAGTTGTAATGATTAAAAACATATTATTTCTCTCCTTTTTTAGAGAGAAAAGATTCTCATTGTGTATGATGGAGATTTCACTTGTTGGACCAGTAAGATAGTGAGAGGAATTTAAATTTGTCCTGGGTAATAAAATTAATGTCGTCAGCATGAACACAACTGTGTATAGAGTGCTGGATAACCTAGGCCTACACTCCATGATGTAAAACTTCCTCCCACGACACTTCGTCATCGTCGATGTCTCCCATGGTGTGCATGTGGCTAGTCGGTCATTTCTAAGATTTAATGAGCTCACGCGAAACTTGTTCGACCAGCGAGGCAGAGACAGAAATTCAAGTACGCGTGGCATCTTATTTAGGTCATCGTCATCAGCAGCAACCGGCGTCAAACGTACAAGGACAACTGCTGCCATTATTCGACGTACTGCACAAATAGGTTGCATGGGGCCTAGCAATAATTCTCTTCTGATGTGTGGACACAAATCTTATTTCACATTGTCATCAGGGATGAAAGCGCGTTCGCTCCCAGTCTCTAAGCGTTAAGAAATGGTCTTGTCCTGAGCTGCTTAAGTATGTTCTTCTTTGAATGGGCACACATGTCTGAGGGCTGTGGTCTAGTTGTTTTAATGTTCAAAAATATTTCTTCCCCATTTTGTAAAAAAATAAGGAGTCTTGTAATGTTGCAATGCTTAAAAATATATATATTATTTCTCTCTTTTTTCTGAGGGAAGATATTTGCATTTTGTAAGATTTATGGAGATTTCACTTGCTGGACCAGTAAGATAGTGACGGGAATCAAGTTTTCTCAGGTGATAGTATTAAGATGGTCATCATAAGCACAAGTGTGTATAGAGCGATGGATAACGTCCGCCTACACTCCATGATGTAAAACTTCCTCCCACGACACTTCATCATTGTCGATGTCTCCCATGGTGTGCATGTGGCCAGACGGTCATTTCTAAGATTTAATAAGCTCACGTGAAACTTGTTAGACCAGTAAGGCAGAGACACAAATTCAAGTACGTGCGACGTCTTGTTTAGGTCATCGTCATCAGCAGCAACCGGGGGGCCTAGCAATAATTCTCTTCTGATGTGTGGACACAAATCTGATTTCACGTTGGCATCGGGGATGAAAGCGTGTTAGCTCCCGGTCTCTAAGCGTTAAGAAATGGTCTTGGCCTGAGCTGTTTACGTATGTTCTTCTTTGTTGTCTAGTTGTTTTAATGTAAAAAAAAATTGCTTCCCCATTTGTAAAAATTTAATCAGGTTGGAATTTCAATGTTCATTAATACAAAAAAGTTGTCTATTATAAAAATATGTTCATGAAGTTAAAAAATGATTGCAAGCTTAAAAAGTGTTCAAGAAATTTTAAATATGTTCACTGGATTTTAAAAGGGTTCATGGAGTTAGTTTTTTGATGATTTCAAAAGAATCGTGAGTTCAAATTAGGTACAAGAATTTTATGAATATTCAGGAAGTTCAAACTATGTTCTTGAATTTCTATAATATGTTCATGAGTTCCAAAAAATGTTCAAATTATTCGTGAGTTCAAAAATTGTTTTCGAATTTAAGATATCATGTATTTAAGATAAGTCCAAATTATTATAAGAATGTTTGCATGTACAAAAATGTGCATGAAATTTTGAAATATCTTCATTAGTTTTATGAAAAAGTTCAGACGTTTACAAAATGTTCATAAAGGTCCAAACATGTTTGTCTTGAAAAAAATTCTGAGCTAAAATTTTTCATGAATTTATATATTATCGACTTTAAAAAAATTCAACAATTATTAAAAATTTCATGAAATTTTCAATATGTTCATTACTTTAAGAAAGTGTCCACGATTTTGGTTATGGATTCTATAAATTTTCATAAGTTTTATAAAATGTTTGCAAGTTCAAAAACATGGTCCAGAGTTTCCAAAATATTTACGAAGTTCAAAACATGTTTTTGAACTTCTAAAATATGTTATCGCTTTTAAATTTGGTTCCTGAGTTATATAAATGTTCATGAATTTACTTAACGTTCTCTATATTTTTAAAAAGTTCAAGAATTAATGTATCAGACACCTGTATCACTAGGCAGACTACAGGGAGCGCCCATGTTTAAACTGTCGGGAGATCTCCAGGATAACATAAACTAACTTCAAGTATCCATCACCGATAATCCAGAAGAGTAATCACGATATGCTTATGTCCCACCGTGTTATACTGGGCTGGGCCGTGCTACATGCCGGGCCTAACAAAGCCTGCTACAAAAAACCTAGGCCTCGGGCCCGGCCTGGCCATTGGGCCTAGATCTCGGGACCAGGCTCGACCCATCAGTGGAAAAGCCCACTAGGCTTCGGGTCATCGGGCCGGGCATTCTCTAAGTTGCAAATATGCTAGGCCCAAACCCGACCCGGCCCGATCATCGGGCCTAGATCTCAAGCCCAGGCCTGGCCCATGGGCAAGATCTGGCCGGGTCAAGCCAGGCTTTTTTACGTCGGACCGGGTGTCCCATGGCTAGGTATACGCCGTGTCCTCCCATCCAATCCGAGATGATGATGGAGTGGAAGGGAGACTCTCATATCATGGCATGAACGAAATTGACTCAAAACCAACCACATGAATAAATCTAGCAAATAACAAAATTAAACATAGGAGTTATGTAACATGTATGGCAAGTTAGAACCATCAATTTTGTGTTTCTCTAGATCGCAATAAGCAAACCTTGATTCCTGATGTGATAATGACCAAGCAGCCGAAAACTGGACACCATCAGTAGTGGGGAGACGGCGCCAGAGCGAGGAGTTGTGGACAACATGGTGACTTGACGACCGTGGCCGCTCTATGCATGCCGTGGCCGATCGTGGCCACTCTACCCAAATAAAACTGATGCATTAATTTGGATTAATTGCAGTGCACACGTGGTTGGCCACTACTAGTAAATGAGTAGGAACGTAGGTGAGTTCCTTATTAATTCTTCCATGCAAAAGATTTAATGCCTCAGAATCTTAATAGGAGATGGAGATGAGCTCTTTAAATCGGTAAAACCGAAGAAAAATGAGATAAGCCCTCTAAACCTGAACCGGAAAGGAGGGAGTAACAAGCTTGAGTCCCCTTCCTAGTTGTGTATAGGATATGCTTGCCCATGAGACTGGATGGATTAGCATTTTAGCGCTGCTTTGTTCTTTACCTAGCATTTTGGCGCTGCTTTCTTCATGGATTAGCATGATGTGTTATATATATATTAGGTCAAACGTGGGACGTCCGTTGGCTGGTAGATGATGATTTCATGATTTACGTAGCTAGTACTACTACTCCATGCAAAAGCTGCATGCGCAACAGATTGAAGCGGCTCTTCCGCGAGCATCAGGCAGCCGCCGGACATGGCTGTCGTGGACCTCCAACATCGTTGCACCATTGGACTGACGATGACGAGCGCATGGACGCCGACGGCGGTGCAACAGGACAGGCGGCCACGCTTACGAGGTGGTCGTCCAGTATGGGGTTTAGCGTTATTTGATAGTTTTTGGTAAATCGGTCGAAATATGACCGGTTTATGTAAATTATATTAGAACTTGAATGAAATCCGTCCGGTTTTACGTCAAAAAATCCGTCCGTCCGATCAGTCACACTCATTTTGTTGTGCCATTCATGCTACTTTCACTGCAGTACTAGGCAGTGGGTTTTTGACAGCCGAGACGTTTTCTTTTTGAACGGGCCAGCTGATGGCTGGTATATATTGATTCAATAGCAGGGAGCAGGCGGGAAAAACACAAGGTGGAGTTCGATCTTGCGATCAAGGATTAAAAAGGAAGAAGGCAAAAAGCATGCCAGAAAAAACTAGCCGTTGCTAGATCACAGCGGGTTGTTCTCTCATGGAGGATCCCAGAAAGGGTGCTCGAGGTGTGTTGCTCCTGCTTGGCACCACAGTTCCACAGTCCTTGTGATGCTTGCCAAAACTTCAGTCATGCTTGCACTCTTTTGCCTGAAAGTGCATTCGTTTCTCTGATGCCAGATGTCCCCAAGGATCAAAACGATCATTGTCTTAACTCCTTTTTGGTGTTCAGCTCTCGCTCCATTCACCATCTCAGTGATGATGTCCACTGCTTTGTTTTTCTGCTGCCAGTTCGATGGGTGCATGGAGCTACATCCATGCCGTTGCGCGGTTCTCTCCCAGATTGTTGAAGAGAATGGGCAGTGCCAAAACAGATGTTGTGAGGTCTCGAGATTTCTGAGACATAGTTGGCAAAAGTATTCGTTCGGCCAGCCTCGTCTTTGGAGACGGTCGTTGCACCACAACCTGTTTTTGATCAGCAGCCAGACTGTAAATTTGAGCCTTGCTGGTGCCCAGACTTGCCAGAGCATTGTTCTGAAGTTTGTCCGGAGCATCCCTTGGAACTGGCAGTTGTATGCCGAGCTGGTGGAGAAGAAACCTGAGGCCATGTGTTTCCATTTGATTGTGTCTTGTTGTTGATCACATAGGCTTATGTTCTTGGAGATGATCCACCTGTTCAGTCTGATCACCTCCGGCCATAGCTGCTGTGTTTGGCCATGGGCTAGGTCTGCAACCCAGGTGCCATCGTGGAGTGCTTCATGGACCGTTCTGTTCTTCCTCTTCGAGCGCTTGTACAGAGCAGGGAACTCCATTTTGAGTGTGCCTGCACCAGTCCAGGAGCTGTCCCAGAAGCTGGCCGTTTTTTCATCCCCAAGCGTCACTATGGTTGAGGCGTTGAAGAGCTCTCTATCTCCTTGATCACAGGGCAGTTGCATGCCCACCCAGGGCCTGTCTGGTGTGAGCCAGGAGAACCACAACCACCGGAGCCTGAGTGCGCGGCTGAATCGTTGCAAGTTGGAGATGCCAAGGCCGCCGTTGTCGATCGGAGTGCAAACCTCTGGCCAGCTTACTTTGCATTTGCCGCCACTGATCTTCTCGTCTTGAGCCCAGAGGAAACGCCTTCTGATCTTGTCTATCTCAGCGAGAAGCTTCTTTGGCACCTTCAGCACTGTCAGGGCAAAGGTGGGGAGTGCTGACAGGACACTTCTGACGAGTACCCTCCGTCCCGCGATGGTTAGCAGTCGCCCTTTCCAGCCTGCCAGTCGAGCTCTGATTTGGTCGAGGATGAATTGTAGGTGTACTATGCGAAGCCTGGAGAGTGTCACTGGGAGCCCAAGGTATCGAAGGGGGAACTGGGTTTGTTGCCCACCAAAGTTCTAGAGCACCTGCTGCAGGTTAACTTGCTCGCATCTAATTGCAGCCACCGAAGATTTCTGCAGGTTTACTTTCAGCCCTGACGCAAGTCCGAAGTCGTGGATGATGCTCATCAGTGTATCAATCTCCTCTTTTACTGGGTTGGCAAAAATGATGGCGTCGTCTGCGTATAAGCTTACACGCAAGGTAAGGTCTCTTCCTGGGATCGGGTCGAGCTGGCCAAGCTCCAGGGCACACTGGAGAAGCCTGTGGAGCGGGTCTATGGCGATGATGAAGAGTAGCGGGGATAGTGGGTCGCCCTGTCTAAGTCCCCGACGAAGCCAAATTTTCTTTCCCGATGCACCATTTATTAAAAAAGAGGAGGTCGACGTCCTCAGTAGCATGGCTATCCCGTCGCGCCATCGAGCTGGGAAGCCTAGGGCTTGTAGGAGTTGCAGTAGGTATTCCCACGAAACATTGTCGAAGGCCTTTGCTATGTCTGGTTTGAGAAGGAGCGCCGATGTTCTTCTGCGGTGCAGGCTTCTAACTGCATTTTGGACGTAGAGATAGCTGTCGTGTGTGCTCTTCTTTGCTAGGAAGGCAGATTGTGCCGGCGAGATGATGGTCCTGATGACTTTTGACAGCCGCAAGGAGAGGACTTTGGTAAACAGTTTTGCGATGGAGTGGATTAAGCTAATTGGCCTGAAATCAGAGACTGATTCTGCCCCATCCTTTTTCGGGATCAACACTACCATTGCAGAGTTGAGGGCGTCTAGGCCGTCGCCGGCGATGGAGTAGAATTGCTGGAAGGCTCCCATGATGTCGTGCTTGATTGTTTGCCAGCAGCTACGGAAGAAAGTGTCGATGAATCCATCCGGGCCCGGAGCTTTTTCCGTCGGAGAGGCCTTGATCGCCTCCCATACTTCTTCTTCGGAGAAGGGGTTGTCGAGGCCGCCACCTCGAACAGAGGGCAGCTGCAGTTGGCTTCAGTTGATGGCCCTATTGCAGTCCCCCTTGGAGCCGAGGATGGAGTTGAAATGCCCGAAAATGACTGTCTCCTTGTCCTCATGCGATGTGACAATGACGTTGCCAGTCCTCAGGCTGTGGATGAAGTTCTTTCTGCGTCGCGCTCGACTCTTTGCATGGAAGAACTTGGTTCCCGCGTCTCCCAGTTTGATCCAGGTCAGCCTGGAAGCTTGGCGCTTTCGCGCGCGCTCAATCACCGCGAGGCCGAGCAGCCTTTGCTTGAGGAGCCGTCGGAGATTAAATTCCGGCGTGGAGAGGTTGCGGGATTCTTGAGCTATGTCTAAGCGTAGGATGATCTCGCTAGCTATGTGGAATTGGAGCTTGGCGTCACTAAAGAAGGAGGAGCTCCAAACTTTCAAGTCCTTGGCCGTGAGCGCCATCTTGGTTGCAAGCCGGTGGAAAGCACAGGTGCTTTGGACTGGCCGGCTCCAAGCGTGAGTGACCATCTCTTGGAAGCGCGGGAAGAGCGGCCAGAAACTCTCAAATTTGAATTTTGCACGGCGGAGAGGGGCGGCAGCGTCGGCCAGGAGGAGCGGGCAGTGATCCGACACTGCTGTAGATGCTGCCATCAGCACACTTGAGGGGAAGAGATCATCCCAACTACTAGTGCAGAAAAACTTGTCGATGCTAACGAGGGTCGGGTTCTCGCGCTCGTTACTCCAGGTGTATCGGCGGTTCTTGCATTTGATTTCTTTTAGGCCGGCGTTGTCAATGGCCTGTCTGAACATGCCCATGAGCCTGTGGTTGAGGTGGTGGTTGTTTTTGTCTCTCGCCTCGTAGATGAGGTTAAAATCGCCGTTGATGAGTCATGGATTACTAGGAGGGGGTGCCGTTCTAGCTAACTCGTTGAGGAAATCAGGTTTCCTACTGTCTTCGGTTGGTCCGTATACAGTCGTTAGCCAGAAGCTCGAGGATTGCTGGAGTAGCGTCGCCTTTGCAGTGATCGCAAACTCGCTGACAGCATGAGAGGCAATGGTGGCCAGCTCGCTGTTCTAGAAGATGGCTGCTCCGCCGCGGGAGCCGATTGCGGGGAGGACAATGCATTCAGGCAGTGCAGAACCCCTAATTTCTCTGACGATGGTTGGGGTCCAGACGTCGATCTTGGTTTCCTGCAGGCACAGGATCGCTACTTTACTAGCGGTGACTACTTCGCAGACTGCCGCTCGTTTTGCCGGCTGGTTGAGGCCGCGGACATTCCGCTGTAGGTTTCCACCATGTGTTGTTTGCTGTGGCCGCTGACATGGTTGACGCTGAAACTAACCCTCTACGTAGTAAGTCGGTTGTTGCATCTTGGATGGTTTTACGTCATGGATCGTGAAGCATACTTTTAGTATTTAGAACCTATTTGTACTATTTTTTCATAATATCTGTAGACAGTAGTCAAGTTAGCAGTCTAGTCAGTAACTTGTTAGAGTGCTTCAGAATCTTTCAGTGCGCATCTTTCCCATGTGTGGTTCATTTGGTTTATGTCTTCCGAGCAAGCTTTTTGGTCACGCAAAGCCCAACAACATGACCATTATTTGCATTTTTCTGTGTTCATCTTTTCACCATGACTCTTTTCAACATGACCATTGGCTCCTCCTGCTCGCTGCTTGCACTTGAGCTCTCCCCTAAAAAAAATAGCTCTCCCCTCACTCGATTCTCAAAAAAATAAAAAAAAAAGATCTACCTCACTGTCCTCACTGCGCAGCTTTTCACCATGGCTCTTTATTATTGATTGATGGTCTGTAAAGAATTAAGCTGATGCATGGGGTAGGGAGGAAGCATAACTGATTTGTATGTTGTGGTAACAGTTTCTTACTAGTCAGTGCACCAGTACTTTATGTAGCTAATCATTTCCGCTTGTAACAATGCTAACATTTGGCTCAGTTTCTTGCATTATGTACGTACACCCTCCAAACCCAAAAAATAGAAAAAGGTCTGTAATGAGTAATTTTGACATTTAGGCTTCGTATAAATAGTACATATGCATATTATTGTTTTATTTTATCATTTTCTTTATTTTCGTACTTTTCTTCTTATGTATTAGAAATTCAATAATTATTAAGAAATGTTGAGTAACTATTAAGAAAGGTTGAACTAGTTTGTGAAAAATGTTGAACAATTATTTAAAAAATGTTGAACAAGTATTAGAAATGTTTAAAAAGTATTTGGAAAATGTTGAATAAGTATTAAAAAAATTGAATGAGTATTTGAAAAATGTTGTAGAAGTATTTGAAAAATGTTTAATAAATATTTAAAATGTTGAAAAAGTATTTGAAAATGTTGAATAAGTATTAAGAAATGTTGAGCAATTATTTGAACAATGTTGAACAAGTATTTAAAAAAAATGTTGAGTAAGCATTAAAATATTGAACAAGCATATGTAAAATTTTGAATAAGTATTAAAATATGTTGAATGACTATTTGAAAAATGTTGAAGAAGTATTAGAAAATGTTGAATGCGTATTTAAAATTCTGAACAGGTATTTTGAAAATGTCGAATAAGCATTCGGACAATGTTGAACATGTATATAAAAAATGTTGATCACTTAGTAAAAAATATTTTGAAATACACAAAAATATAGAGGAAAATTGAAAACAAATATAAGAAAAAGGAAAAACTAAAAACTAAAAATGGAGACAGAAACCAAAAGAAACAAAGAAAACAAAAAAACTGAAAACCAAAAAAAGAAAGAAAATATGATAAAGAAAAAAGGAAATAAAAAAGATAGGTATTTGTCTCTGATGGAGGCATTGGGTTAATGAACTTTTAGTTTGTACTATTGTAGCAGAAAGCTAATGAACATGTTGGCTATTTGACGATGTGTAGTGCGTAGTACAAACTACAAGTTGATTGCTCTTTTATTGCTGCGCTGATGTTCGTTTTTCCTAATGATGCTGAGACGATTTTCATCTTTGGATATTGTTGTATATGTTGAGCGCGTACATGAGTCGATGTTTACTGTTGCAATCATGCACAATTGTGAGATATGACTTGATTGGCTTTTCAGCGAGGATGCCTAGAACAAACTGGTTTTTGACTGACGATATTGACTGTTGTGCAGGTGTCGTTGGTTTTTGACAGCCAAGACGTGGAAATGGCATTCTGCTGTAGGTTTCTACCATGTGTTGTTTGCCGTCGCCACTGACATGGTTGACGCTGAAATTAACCCTCTACGTAGTAAGTCGGTTGTTGCGTCTTGTACGGCGTCATGGGTCGTGAAGCGGACTTTTAGTATTTACAACCCATTTGTACTATTATTTCATAATATTTGTAGACAGTAGTCAAGTTAGCAGTCTAGTCAATAACTTGTTAGAATGCTTCAGAATCATTCAGTGTGCATCTTTCCGAGTTTGTTTGGTTTATGTCTTACAACAACTTGACCATTGTTTGCATTTTTCTGTGTCCATTTTCCCGATGTGATGACGCCGAGGATGAGGAGGGGTCGGAGAGTATGGACACGGTAGAGCCTCTAGTCACGGAGGGCACTGTTTCGTGTTATGTTGAACATACGTGTACGGGGAGTGCTGGGGAGAAGCCTAAGCGACCCTGGAAACGAAAGATTTATCCTACCTCCGCAGTTCGTAGAAGCGCTAGAGTTAAGCTTAAGAAAAAATTCCATGATGACTTATGAAAGGAATCTTTTGGAATAGCAGAGGTCTAGCTGACTTGGCTAAACGAAGGTTCTTGGCAGAAACAACAGTGGAGCAACATTTAGATTTTATTGCACTTTTAGAAACACGACGGGATAATTTTACCTCACAATTCCTTGCAACTCTTGCCGGAGGAATTGATTTTGATTGGCACATCTTACCTCCTAGAGGAAGATCTGGTGGGATCTTACTAGGAGTTCGATGTGAAACACTTGAGGTCCTTAACGTGGTTCGGGGCGATTTTGCGGCTAAGTTTCGGGTGAGATCAAAATTGGATGGGTTCTGATGGTCTCTTGTGGCTGTGTATGGTGCAGCACAACCAGAACTTAAACTGGATTTCTTGGCCGACTTGGTGCGGATTTGTGGAGATGAGACTTTACCGATCCTTGTCAGGGGTGACTTCAACATAGTTCGGAGGAGAGATGAAAAGAACAATGACAACTTTGATAGTCGGTGGGCTATAATGTTTAATATGATTATCGAGAGTCTGAATTTGCGAGAAATTGAACTCACCGGTAGACAGTTTACTTGGGCCAACTCGTTGCCCACTCCAACGTATGAGAGGTTGGATAGGGTACTTGCTAGTGTGGAATGGGAACAAAAATATCCTTTGGTGTCGGTTCATGCGATACAAAGAGCGATCTCAGATCATACACCATTGCTTGTAGACTCGGGCGAGGCCACTCACGTTGCAAATAAGAATGCTTTCTATTTCGAACTTGGTTGGTTCGAGAAAGAAAATTTCTTGGAGATCATCGCACGTGAATGGGCATTTCCGGTTAGTGGAAACACTAGTCTTGAGAGATGGCAGAATAAGATCCGTCATTTGAGACAGTTTTTACGAGGTTGGGCCAGAAACGAAAGTAGGATTTACAAACAAGAAAAAGAGAGGCTTACTAGTTTAATTGAAGCTTTAGATTTAAAAGCAGAAAGTACCCTACTTACGGTGAATGAGCAAAGTTCTAAGTCTGAAGCTGATCTAAGCCTTCGAGCGCTTCTTAGAGAAGAGGAGCTCAAAGGGGCACTGCGTGCCAAAGTGCTTAAGGTTGTCCAAGAGGATGACAATACACATTTTTTTTATATGATTGCGAATGGAAAACATAGGAAGAAGAGAATTTTTCAGCTTGAACAGGACGAGGGGACAATTATAGGGCATGAGAACCTGAAGGCGTATATCTCTAATTACTATAAACTACTCTTTGGCCATCCGGAAGCAAGTACGGTATCCCTAGACGAGTCGGTAATTGGTGATATTCCGCAGCTACAGGTACATGAGAACGATATTTTGGATGCACTGTTTACTGAGAAAGAGGTTCTAGATGCAATCTCACAAATGAAATCGAATAAAGCACCAGGACTAGATGGGTTTCCAGCTGAATTCTATAAGAAATGTTGGCATATTATTAAGGGTGATCTTATGCCTATGTTTCATGATTTCTTTAGCGGTCATTTGGAGCTGTTTCATCTTAACTTTGGCATGATTACGCTATTACCAAAGAAAGAAGAGGCTGTTCGAATTGAACAATTCAGGCCAGTCTATCTTCTCAAGGTCAGTTTCAAAATCTTCACAAAAGTGGGTACTAATAGACTGACACAGATCGCGCATTAAGTGGTGCAACCAAGCCAAACAGCGTTCATGCCAGGACGACATATACTTGAGGGGGTGGTCGTTTTGCATGAAACGCTACATGAAATTCATTCGAAGAAGCTAGGTGGGGTTATCTTCAAAGTGGATTTTGAGAAGGTGTATGATAAAGTTAAATGGCCTTTCCTACAACAGGCAAGGCGCATGAAAGGATTTAGTGAGGTCTGGCGGAACCAAGTGGGTTCTCAAGTCCAGAAGGGTAGTGTCGGAATCAAGGTTAATGATGATATCAGTCATTATTTTCAGACACACAAGGGTTTGAGACAAGGAGATTCCATGTCTCCTCTCCTGTTTAATATAGTGGCCGATATGTTAGCCATTCTTATTGGCAGGGCCAAGCAGCATGGGCAAGTGGAGGGGTTAGTTCCTCATCTGGTTGATGGAGGAGTATCCATCTTACAGTATGCTGACGACACTATCCTATTCATGGAACATGACATTGCTAAGGCGCGTAATATGAAACTTATTTTATGTCTTTTCGAACAATTGTCTGGTTTAAAGATAAACTTTCACAAAAGTGAGTTGTTCTGTTTTGGGAAGGCCAAAGACGAACAAGACACATATAGACAATTGTTCGGGTGTGAATTGGGTGCTTTACCATGCACTTATTTGGGTATACCAATTCATCACCGTAAATTATCCAATAAAGAATGGAAATGCATCGAAGATCGAATAGAAAAAAAGCTGAGTTGCTGGAAGGGTAAGCTAATGTCTTATGGAGGTCGGCTAGTGTTGATTAACTCACTACTGACTAGTATGCCGATGTTCCTACTATCGTTCTTCGAAATTTCGAAAGGGGTACGAAAACGACTTGATTTCTTCAGATCTCGGTTCTTCTGGCAGTCAGATGAGGCCAAGAGGAAATACCGTCTCGCGTTGGGACATTCTTTGTCGACCAAAATACCAGGGCGGTCTCGGTATTGAAAACTTAGAAATCAAGAACAAGTGCCTCATGAGCAAATGGCTCTACAGGTTAGAGACAGAGCCGGAGGGCATGTGGGCATAGATTTTGCGTAATAAATACCTCCAGTACACTAGCTCAGGTTACCATGAGACCAACAGACTTGCCATTCTGGAAAGGTCTTATGCGAGTAAAGGACCTGTTCTTTCAGAGGGTCAAATTCCTGGTTGGCAATGGGATGTCAACAAGGTTTTGGAAGGATACGTGGTTAGGACAGATGCCCCTGGCCATACAATATCCTACCCTGTATAACATTGTGCAACGGAAGGAGGATTACGTAGGCACAGTTTTATATACGATCCCCTTAAATATCCAATTCAGACGAGCACTAGTTGGTGAGCGATGGAATACATGGATACACCTGGTTCGGAGATTGATACATGTTCAACTCTCTGGTCAACCAGACTCCATGCAATGGAAGCTAGCTAAGAATGGGACTTTTACAATAAAAACTTTCTATATGGATTTGATTAAATCTGGCCCAGTCTCGAGACCGTTGCATATTTGGAAGATTAAGGTTCCTTTGCGCATTAAAATCTTTATGTGGTTTGTCCACAAACAAGTCATTCTTACAAAGGACAACTTAATCAAGAGGCGATGGGTAGGTAGTCCACGATGTTGCTTTTGTGATCATGATGAAACAATACAACATCTATTTCTAGAATGCCCATTGGCCAAATTGCTTTGGAGAACGATTCATATAGCCTTCAACATTACTCCTCCAGTTGACATTGCATCGTTGTTTGGAATGTGGTTAACTGGGGTCGAACATACTACGGTGGCTCGTATTCGGATTGGAATTTGTGCGCTATTATGGGCTATATGGAATTGTAGGAATGATTTGATATTTAACAGACAACACAATTTAACTTTCTTGCAGGTCATCTTCAGAGTTACCGCTTGGATCCGTACGTGGTCTTTACTCACTCCTATGGAATCCAGGGAGCCTTTGGTTACTGGGTGCAACCAGTGGGAGATGGGCGCGTGGGCTATATTCAACCGGTTCGGATGGCGGTCGCATAACAGGATAGGACTCTGGGGAGCTTATCCTTCTTATTGCCATTCCGGTTGAGATTGTTAGCATGAACTTTGCTTTACTTTTATTTTTCGCTCCGCTTGCAAGCTGTAAGACGACTTTGTGATACTTGCGACTTTTTAATAATATGACTGCATACATCGTTATGATGCAGAGGCCGGGGGTACGCCTCCATTTCCAAAAAAAAAATCCCAATGTTGTTCGAAGTGGTAGCAAATGATTGATGATGTTTATCTGAGCTTTGAATATGTTGAACAAGTATTTGAAAAATGTTGAATAAGTATTAAAAAATGTTGGACAATTATTTTCAAAATTTTGACCAAGTATTTTGAAAAATGTTGAACAAGTATTTTGAAAAATGTGCAATAAACATTGAGATGTTTAACAAGCATTTGTAAAATGTTGAATAAGTGTTAAAAAATGCGGAACGAGTATTTCAAAAATATTGAAGAAGTATTGTGCCGTGTTTGTTTGTTGTGCCCGCTGACATTTTTTACGCTGAAATTAACCCTCTACGTAGTAAGTCGGTTGTTGCATCTTGTACGGTTTTACGTCATGAGTCGTGAAGTGGACTTTTAGTATTTAGAACCTATTAGTACTGTCATTTCATAATATCTGTAGACAGTAGGCAAGTTAGCAGTCTAGTCAGTAACTTGTTAGAATGCTTCGGAATCTCTCCGATGTGTTGTTCGTTTGGTTTATGTCTTCCGAGCAAGCTTTTTGGTCACACAAAGCCCAACAACATGACCGTTGTTTGCATTTTTCAGACACTGTATTTAGATTTTTTTTGTTGAGACAACTGTATTTAGATTGTACTGCTGATCAAAGTGAAGCTTGGGCTGCTGATGATCAAAGTGCAGATATAGAACCATGGGCTCTTTTCAGTTAACGGACTGGGCTGGACTTTGGTGGGCCAGGTTGGCCGCTCCTGCTCGTTGCTTACACTTGAGCTCTCCCCTCACTCGATTCTCAGAAGAAAAAAATATCTCCCTCACTGTCCTCACTGCGCAGCTTTTCACCATGACTCTTTATTATTCATTGATGGTAAGTAAAGAATTAACCTGATGCATGGGATGTTTTGTCTTGGGATAGGGATGAAGCATAATTGATGTGTACGTAGTGGTAACAGTTTCTTACTAGTCAATGCATTAGTTAATAAATTTTGTTCTGAGACTGCAGCAGTTGGCGTATGTATTCCTTTTGGGAAGAGGACCCCCTTGTATTGAGCAGCGCTTGTCTAA
>NC_041391.1:7145658-7170085 GCF_002162155.2 Triticum dicoccoides | reverse complement strand
GGCCAGCTTGCCCCCCATGAAGCTCCCTTACTGTGCCCAAGGATTGAAGCTCTATCATAATGAAATAAAATACTATTGAGCTTGGTAAAAAAGGAAGCAAGCAGACACTTTTGATAATAACAAAAAATATAAGAAGGCTTGATGTTTTTTTCAGATGAGGAAAGCATGAACCGTCACATTTTTTTTTCCACTTGGTTTTCGCCTCTGACCAAGATTAACCGTCTTGCGGTTTAAAAAATCATCTAGATGTTAAAATTGTATGTGCTGTCTATGCAGATGGACCGTATCACGACCAACAATCTTGCTTCCCTGCAAAAGAAAAAAAAATCTTGCTAAAAGGGGTACATACTCTATTTATACGAGATACTCTGTTCAAAGGGGTACAATCTTGCTAAAAGGGGTACAATCTTGCGAGCTTTCAAAAGGTGTAACACATACTGTATTTATACGAGATACTCTGTTCAACTTGAAGCAAATTAATGGATTTTTAATATGAGGTCACAGCATGACAAAAGAACATGGAGTACTTTATGTAGCTAATCATTTCCGCTTGTAACGATGCTAACATTTGGCTCAGTTTCTTGCATTATGTACGTACACCCTCCAAACCCAAAAAATAGAAAAGGTCTGTAATGAGTAATTTTGACATTTAGGCTCCGTCTGAATAGTAATAGGAAGATAATATTATGGATAAAAAGAGTATGTGCTGGTATTTACCTTCACAGTTTGGATAAACAGAGCATTTGCATTTCCGGCCATCCGTTTTCGCGATCTGCCAGTTTCTGGCCATTGGATCTCGTTTAGTCCGGACTGTGTGAAATCTGGCTCATCTGTCATGAGGGTTGCTCTTCCAGAGGCTGAAATGAAGGGAAAATCCTATTGGACGCATTTTGCGTCAAGTAGTCGGGGAATCGCACGGGCAGGGCGACCTAGCGAGCGATTGGGCCGGCCCAACTATAGCGTAGGTATAGCTTTCACGTTCTGGTTTTGGAAAACTTCTAGACGATTCCCAGCCGGTTTTTACTGGTTTTGGGAACCTTCTAGAAGTTCCTGAACCGGTTTTTTATTTTTCATTTCTATTTTTCGTTTTTCCATTTTCTTGTTTTTCCTTTTTTTCTGTTTCTTTTTTTCTCTTTTCTGTGTCTTTTTTCTGTTTTATCTTTTCAATTAGATTTTCCTTTTAAATGCTTTTTGATAATTTAAAGTTTTGTTCAGATTTCAAAAAACGTTCCTCCTTTGAAAATTTGTTCCAGATTCAAAAAATGTTTCAATTTCAAAAGTTGCACAGGAATTTCCAAAAATGTTCCTGTTTTCAAAATTTGGTCAAAATTTCAAAAAATGTTCAGGAATTCGAAAAAATGTTCCTTCTATAGAAATAATTCACAATTTGCAAAAATTCTCATGGTTCAGAAAATGTTCACCAATTTCCAAAGATGTTCGTGATTTCAAAATTTGATCAGAATTTCTAAAAATGTTCGTATTTTAGAAAAATGTTCATCAAAAGATTTTCGCAATTCCAATTTTTGTTAGGAATTTCGTGAATTGTTCCATTTCCTAAAAAATGTTCACAATTACAAAAAATGTTCGCGGCTTCAAGTTTTTGTTCGATATTTCGTAAATTGTTCCATTTTTCAAATTTTTGTTCACAAATTAGAAAAATGTTCGTAGCTGCAAAATCTGTTCTAAAATGAAAAAAATGTTTGCATTTCGAAAAGTGTTCAAGAGTTTCAAAAAATGTTCGTGGTTTCAAATTTTTATTAGTTATTTATTGAAATGTTCCATTTTTCATATATTTGTTCACAAATTCAAAAAATGTTCGTGGTTTCAAATTTTTATTAGATATTTGTTGAGATGTTCCATTTTTCATTTTTTTGTTCACAAATTCAAAAAATGTTCGTGGTTTCAATTTTTTATCTTGGCATTTCATGATATGTTCAATTTTGAAAATATTTTTCAAAAAATTTAAAAATGTTCATTGTTTAGAAATTGGTTCATAATTTCATAATTTGTTCACAACTTCAAAAAATGATTTATGTTTAGAAATGTAAGCATACGGGCATTGTACGGACACTTTTCAAAATCTAAACTTTCAGAAAAAATGTGTGCTTATTTTTTTAAGATGTCCACTAGAGTAACTAATTCTGGCTCGCTATAGTAGATCATTCCGGTTGTAGGGGCATTGTAAGTTCTTTTAGTTTCTTTTACTACCAGAAAAGCTGGCAGCTGGAGTGGCTAGGAGCGGTCAGTCGCAAACTCTCGGTTGCCAATGGGCCAGAAAATAACATTCAAGGGGGAATAACTGTTTTCAGAAAAAGTGAGTTTCCTAAAAAGAATTCACGGATTTGAAAAGTAGCTTAGTTTATAAAACTATTCCCGTTCTAAAAAAGTGTTTGAGTTCGAAATTCAAAATATTTCGGATTTGCCGGTAGCTGTTTGTTCTTATACGTTGGCGCTGACATATGAACCAGAAACCACGCCAGCTGACTTGGCTAGTAACACTAGCATATGTGTAGGAGATCCTGTGTTCGAATCCAGCTGAATGCAGTACTTTTTGCCTATTTTAGTAGGCTACAGTAGTCTGCTCGCGACACGACCAATGGGCCAGCCCAGTCGCGCGTGCCCTTATGCGTCGCCGAACTGTTTGACGCAAAACGCGTCGAATAGGAGGTCCCGAAATGAAGGGCTCTGTTAAACTTGAAATGAAGGGCTCTGTTAAACTGGGCCGTCGGGCAGCCCATTCCAGCGCTTCGCAAAAAGAGGTCCAGTACTGGCAACGGTAGGGGGCCATTATTTCTCGCTTTAAGCGAGACAGGGGCGAAGGCTCGCGTTGGGGAAAACCCAGATGGGCCGGCCCACGTACCTTTAAGTTGCATAATTATATATATTGAACGAGTATTAAGAAATGTTGAACGAGTATGTGAAAAATGTTGAAGAATTATTATAAAAATGTTGAATAAGTATTATAAATGTTGAACAAGTATTTGAATAATGTTGAATGAGTATTAAAAAATTGAATGGGTACTTGAAAAGTGTTGAAGAAGTATGTGAAACGCGGAGTGGCGCACAGCAAGACGGCGGTAAATGGCAGAGCCGTGGAGGGCGGCTGTGGCTGTGACCTAGTGGACGGCGGCACAGCGCGGCGGTCGCCAGCTCCGCGTCCTTCACGACCGGCAAGGCAAGAAGAAACAAGGGTAGGGCTAGCAAAGGGGAGAGGTATATTTTTGAATTTTACTAGCATTTAAAATTTTAGAATAGCGTCTAATATGCAATGTATAGTGATTTTAGTGACAATTTAATGTTGTGAATTGCAGATTTGGCAAGATATATTTGAAGTACTTGATAGTGGCAGTGGCTCTAATCCAAGTACCACATCAAGATCAAGTGAATTCTTTGGAAGAAGAGAATGCAATTTTTTTGCCAGCCGAACAAGTGGAAGAACAGATTGCAGATTCAGTTGAAGCTATAGTGGTAGAGAATGTTGAGGTTCAGGAGCTGAAGGTATAATTGTTTTTTGTCTATATTACATAAATGGTGATCCAGGACTTTGCATTCCAATTGATAAATTTGTCCCCACGCTTAGAGATGATGTTAGATGCTTTTGCTGTTTGCATAAAAAAATTATGCTTAAGAGTTCGCCACACCATAATTTTTTTCCGTCTTCCGCCTCTGAGCTTGGTTATGTCGATCTCCATTGGTTATGATCCTATCAGGGTCTTGTTGTTGGGTGCCATGGAAGGCAGCTCGGTATTTACTTATTTCCCTGCTAGCTACTTTGACTAAAGATTTTTGCTTCTAGATTTAGTTGTTACCTCTGTATAATTTACTGTGAATTTGCAAGGGCAAGTGTGTTGCCCAGTGCACACGAATCTCAAAGATTCCATTTTGTTTTGTGAGGAAGATGGTGGAGAGGAGTAAGTTTTCTTTGACTTGAGAACATGGCTTCAATTAACTTTTTTGCATGTGTAGCTGAAATGGTTCACATGGGAAATGGTTTGCTACAGATTATAGTACATCTTTTCTCTCTTCACTTTATCGATCTTCATTGTCAGAGTTAGAAGCTAACATGATACCTTTTTCTTCAGTGCAACCGTGCCCGAACAAGATTTACTGTTAAATTCCTGCTTGCTATTGCAACAATAATTTTATTTCTTACCACGTCCAGTGAATATAATTTGGTTTTTGTTTAAGTAATTTATGGTTATAATTATAAAAGGCTAATCTATATACTTTTCCGTACACCAGTCATCCTGATATAATATAAGGAGTACCTAGAACTCATCTAGATGAGATATAATTTGGTCTCATTCACTTTGAAAACAAGAACAAATACAACACACGTCAGCATACACGCATCTTATAGCATCACATCCAATGGCTATAAAAGGTGAATGAGACCAAATTATATCTCATCTAGATGAGTCCTAGCAAAACTGTATAATATAATGAAGCTGCTACCACCATAAATCTTCCTAACAATCAAGATAGAAAGTGCGTGTCAAAATTGGAAAGCAACTTGAGTATCATGTGTGACTGATAGACATTGCTTCATGGTCAGATGCATCACTTTTTTTTCTTGGTGCAATACTACTTCCTTGCATGATCGAAATGCTTTATATGTTATCCCTGAAAAAATTGATTAATCTATTGTTAGTAATTTTCATTCAAGCTGACACTTTACAACTTGGTTTGGGTTGTTCCAGCACTCAGGTTTGGAAGAAACAATTCAATATTCTAGCTCCACCCACTTATGCCAAGTGAGCTTCGATTTGTTTTACTAATCAGGCCGATCTGTTGCTGCGTTCCATTGACAATCAGTTGCATCAATTCTGACTTTCGAGCAATGAATGGGATCCCAATAGGTGCAGGAAAGGGCGATACGGAGAAGGAGACCCCAGCGGCAATGCCAAAAGCAGAGCAAAGCCTGGAGCTAGATGGTAGGATGGTTTATTATCTTCGATAAGCGTCACATGTGCTTGACGTGTATTCAGAATTTGTACATTTTCAAGTGCTGTTGTGGGTTTTACGGATAGTAGCGTATCCAATATTTACTTTAAACATGTTTATGTGATTATATGTTTTCTCAATAATTGTCTAATTAATTTCTTGACGAAAAACAAAGCCATTTGATGTGAATGAATTTTTTAAAGCTTTCATTACCTTGATATTGTTCGGTGATATTTGATGCAATACTAAATTTGCACCATGCAGTAATAGAGTTGCACCATATGGAACCAACGTTGGCATCGAAAAATATTCATCGAAACACGCCCATGCGGGATGTGGTTTGAAAGATCTTGTTGCGAGAATTCCAACGGTGAAAACGAATCTGAATTTTGACGCACGGTTTCAAAGATATGATTTTTTTAATTTTGAAAACCCGAAATGAATGCGCATGATTATGTTTTTATCAAACTGAAGGAAGCAGCGTGAATGCCTTTAATGCCACAACCACATGCACTATCAGACAAGAAATTAGCACATGCATGCGCTCGTGCCTGAAAAGCGTGCCTTCAATTTGAGAAATCTTTTTATGAGAAAATTCAAAGGCCGAGAAAACATTGGGATAATTTTTTTATTACTAGTACAACTCATTGGAAAACTTTGGAAACACATTGGGACGCGGCACTCGTTTTATGGACTTTATTTATTAGTACGTCCCATACATGTACGTATACAGAACTCAAGGAGGGGTTGTGGCCAAAAGCCTTGGCTTGAGCTTCTCCTCCGTGGTCTGGAACTTGAAGTTGTAGCTGTTGACGCCAGTGTAGAGGCCATCCGTCCTGCTAACAACCCGAGCTTTTCGGTCGGTGGACATGACGTCCCTCTGCTGGTAGTCGAAGGGGGCGTCGACGGCACTCCTCGTCGCGATGAGGCTGACGGTTACCTTGGTCTTGGGAGGCACGGTGACCTCGTACTCAACCTCATGGCTCACCTTCTTCTCCATGGTCTCGGCCCAGTTGTAGGCCCCGAAGAACTCGGCGGAGATGTTGACGGTGGCACCGAGGCCGAGCTTTGGGAACCCGGCTCGGAGCCTGGACTTGTACCCTAGCTTGAGCTCGAGGGTGGCGTCCCAGGTGCTCAACTCGACTCCTCGTAGGCGAGAGTGAGCGTCTTGATGTTCTCCTTGGAGGTGTCATTGACGGCGGCCGTGGTGGCCATGGTGATGACGCTGGTTTCGTAGATCCTGACATTGTTCAGCCTGTACTCGACGTTGTAGATCTCCCGGTCAAGGACGGGCTCCTCCACCCTGATCCGCGCGTCGGCGGTGACGCCCCTGCTCGTGGAGCCGCCGTTGAGGCAGTTGGTGATGCCGCCACTCGTCCTCCTTCTGAGGTAGCGTGTGCTCTGAGGATGCTGCGAAACCCCCACATCATGTTGTGGTGGATGTTGCGCAGGTGCATTCTGTTGTTGCTGCCGGGGTAGGTTATCTCGTGCGCCACCGTGGGGTCGCCGGGGTCGCGCGCCGAGAACTGGAGGTAGTTGCGGCCGCTGATGGTCACCCCGCTCAAGTAGAGGTTGTTGTCGCCCTTGAACACCACCAACCTTGGTAGCGGCCACTGATGCCGCTATAGATGAATATAGGTGGCAGAGGATTAGATCGTTGCAGGACGTAGACGTGTTCAAAATATGGGAGCGCCTACACGTCAGACATCTGATTTTTTTTCTTGGCATAAGTCACTTTTGCTCGCAGCCGTTGGATTAGGATTGAGCGGCCAAATCATCTACTTCCTCCTCCAACCCTTTTCTTCCCACGTCCAGTGTTCATCTACTTACTCTTTCTTCCCCCAAGGCAATCCAGTCCTAAACCCTCCATACCCCGCCCCTCCTCGCATGTTCGGCGAGCCCTCTCCGGCAACGCCTTACTTCTACAGTATGCTGCTAACACGACAATGCAATTAGAGTTCCTTCGACGAAACTGTTTGCGATGCATTAATCGCAAACAATGTTGTAAGAAAACCGTCAAAAATGATACGAACGGTTAGCGAATGTGGAGACATCAAACACGATTCAGATTACAGTTGTGTGTGTGAAACATAGCATACAATTCATTCGAATTAAGTGTTTGCGAGGAGCATAACAACAAAAATAGTCAGCAATATGAAGGTGTGTGCGATATACGACATACAGTTCAACCGGATGAACAGTTTGTGATTAGCCAACACAACAGAAATGGTCGGACAGATCAAGGTGTGTGCGACAGACGACATACAATTCACTCGGATGAACTGTTTACGATGAGCCAGGAGAACAAAAACAGTTCAACTTAACAAGATGCGTGTGATACGCGGCAAACAGGCAGCTCAGATGAACTGATGGTAAAAAATAACACAAACGTTTACAAGTGATAATATATTTGTGATACAAGGCAAACAGGTCACTCGGGTGAATTGTTTGCGATGATAAAAAATCACAAATGATTTGGTATAATAAGATGTGTGTGATACCCAATAAACAGGTTAGTAATCAGAATTGTGTAGTAGCACAGACCGGCAATAACACATATAATTCATGCTAATAAGCACATGATTCAGAAAATGATTGCACAAATTACTGTTCGTACTCATAAATAATCAACCAAACAACATAATAGCGGATAAACAAGGTTCAGAAAACAGCAAAATATAAACAATTACTGGTCGGCATTGTTACGGAGCTAGCCTGTTGGTGCGGCGATGTTGAAATATTCTCCGCATTGAAGCAAAATCCTCTCTCGGAAGGAAGTGTCGAGATTCGGGTCGGCGACGGCCATGTACTTGAACATTTCATAGGCCGGCCATCCGTCTGCTCCTACTCCATGAGAGTAGCTCCGGGCTCAGGGAAAATCCCGTCCACAGGCAAACACACGCATACGACGCGGCCTTGACGGACATGTTCTATGCGGTCGTAAACAGCAAAGGCATTTGCTGCGTGTGCTACTAGAGCTCTACCAGACCCTAAGGAGGTTGTCGCCCATACCACAACGAAATCCACTTGTGTCGCCAACTCCAAGGCAATGTCGGACTCATCATCGCGTGCCGCCCAGGCCGCGGCCTCAACCGCTCGTTCTGCGTACCAAATCGCGCTTGCCCCAAACCGATCTGCTGCAGCCGCTAACTCTTCCGCGCTTGCCACCAAGGCCGTCGCACCCTCGTTAGCGCGTACCGCCGTCGCAGGCTCCTGCGCGCTTATGAGCTGCATCTCCCCCACCTTCTGCGATGGAGAGGGTGGTTTGAGTTTCTGAGGACATGCGTTATATGGAGGATTTTGTGGAGGCGAGGACAGTGGGGAGAAGAAGGCCAGATTTGGGGGCTACCAGAGTAAAGAGACGATACAGAGCGAACATATGATATTTATGGTGTCCCTAACCCTTGGAGACAGTTGCTATAGTTGTTTCGTGTGCGATTATGTGTGTAGAATTTTTTTTTGAAAAATGCAAGCGAGTTGTTTGCGATGGCTAGTAGCATTGCACACGATGCATGGTGTGAGTACTAGTGCATGATGATTTGTAAGTTACAGATATGTGTCCTTATGTTAACACATGTGTGATAGCACATGACACAACATACAATGGTGTGCTGGGAATTGTGCGCTCCACTTAGTCTTCCCGCGCAGCCGCATGGATAAATTGTAAACCCCTCAACCCCCTAGCCAACTGCTATCTATAAAATCCAAAATAATGGCTGGCGGCGTCGACTAACTATTGATCCCCTTGCGAGCTAGTTACCCACAAATACCAGCATACCCCCAATAGCCGACGACATAATGGATTTGGGCTATGGTGGAATGGAGACTGGTGGCGCGATGGTCGGCTTGGCGGTCGACGGCCATGCCGCCGCCTCTTCCGACGACGGCCACAGGAAGCAGGGAACGTGGTACGAGCAAGTCGCCGGGTTAGCCAGGGTTGTCCTGGAAGCGGACAGGGATCGCCGGTGGGTGATACTGCTGGCTCGGTGAAGAGTATTGCGGATGGTGCGGGCGGCGGAGCAGGAACCGCGATGACGCAACACTACAAGAAATATGTCAACTTGTGACCACCACTATTGGTCACTGAATGGTCACAATTTTCCATTTGTGACCTTTTTGTGACCAAAACCAGAATGTCAAAAGCCGGCGGTCGTAAAATGACTATAGCGACCTTTCTTCTGGAATGGCCGTGGACGTTTATGACCAAAATATGTCTACTGTGGTGTTTTGGTCACTAGCAACCTCCCCAGTCCACGTAGGCATCCAGCATGGCAATCTGATGTGACAGAAGATTCAGCCCAGTCCAATTCGGTGTTTATATAGGCCGAGCCCATTAATTCAGCCCATTTACATTTTTTTCCTATGATTTTTTTTTCAGCTTCATGGACCAAGCCCAACATTGCAGCCTTTTTATTTATATTTTTCCTGTTATTTTTTACTAGCTACATGGGCCTAGCCCAACAATTCAACGTTTTTTATTCTTGGCCATTGTCTTTTATAGTCCATTTTTTTCGCCCTCAACCCTTTTATAGTCCATTACTGTATTGGGCCTCAGCCTTTTTACATTCCATATACTTTTTGGGCCTTGGCCTTTTCGTTTGCCCCACGGGTCATCTTTCCATTTCTCACACTTTGACAATAAACAAATGAAAAATATTTCAAATGGCAAGAGAACATATGAAACTGTAAAATGATAGCCAATATTAGCACCAAATATGCTGACTACTGTACAAATACGAAATGACAGTATTTACAATAGTGTTCATACAACCAGATATGCTGGCTACTGTACAACATAACTAGCACTACATTATTACTCGCTACTCTTTACTTTGTCCGGCTTCAAGCTTCTTCAAATTTCTTCAGCCCAGAGCTCATGCAAAGAGACGTAACCACACTTTTAGAGCTAGATCAAGGAACAAAATGTTTATTTGGTTGGGTCATGCTGCAACAATCACATACAAGCATAATTATAAGCACAAATACACCAATCATCTCAGTTCAAGCAAATCATCTATAGTAGCAAAGCATGAAAAAGGAAGCATCACATGGCAGGAATGTTTACAACAACTCAGTTGATGACTTCAAATAGGAATAATGTATAAAGTATAATACAAAAATATGAGAAGCTATCACAGTACAGAAATGGTATCACGGATATATATAGTTGATATATCACAGTACTTCAATGACAGATTGAAATGTTTTACTCAATGTATGGAACTCAAAGAACTTTTCTGGTTAGTCACCAGCATCGTGCATTTTACTCATACAAGTCTAAAAAAAACTACAACAGTACCTAACTAATGCTGCAAATTATATTGCCGATGCATACTTTGTGATGAGAAAAATGGTTAGATCATCATCCAATGACATTCAACATGTACGCCATACAAAAGAAACTGGCAGTTATCCCTCGATTGCTTGTTCAAGCTAGATTAGAGTTATAAATGAATGTTAAGACTGCCCCTTATATTTTATAGCTAGGATCACACATTGCAGTTGTAACCACAATGGGAACCTGATGAATGCACATTTGAACAACCTGAGACACAAGTTACAGAACAAGCTACTACCTGATGCTGATGCTGTCATACTACTACCTGATGTTGTATGGGAACCTCTCTTATCATTTGAACAAGTTACAGAACAAGCTACCGCACACATGTATTCACCGTCCTACTACCTGATGATGTGCTACTACTTCGAGGAAGAGGGGGAGGGAGATGGAGATGGAAATGCTACCTGTCATTGTAGGTCTATCATGGTCGTGCTTGGGACGGTCGGAGATGGACTCCCCCATGTTGTGTACCGTCTGGGTGGGCAGCATCCACCTCGCCCATCTCTTGAGCGCCCCGCCGATGATGCCCCTGAGCATGTTCATGCGGCCACTACACCACCCCCGCCCTGAAAACCAGCAAGACACCAAAAACGTCAGATCTGAGCCGTCCCTGCTATGCACACACATAGTGGTTTGCATCAATAATTCTTATAAACACATGAAACTAATCTTAGTTGTAAACTGAATAAACATATGCAAAGTTCAGACCGAATAAGGCAACACTATATACTTGCTGTGCGGGTATATATAATAAATCAACATTGTATCTTGCAAGTCAAGAGTTATCACAGAGAACAAGATACCATAAGATGAATGAAACTTTAGTTTTAATCGCAGGCATCTCCAGTTGAAGCAAGTTGTTACCCAATATGGTTTTAATCGCAGAAGATCTAATTAATAAAAATCGCATCTGCAGTTTACCTCGGTAGAATTGGTTTTAATAGCAGAACATATAATTGATAAAAATCAGTTTGTTGCTACTGTCATTGGAAAACTGTTGTGGATTTGTTTTGATACAGAAGATAGAACTGGTAAAATCTGTTTGTTGCAACTCTGTCATGGATTTGTTTTAATCGCAGAAGATAGAATTGGTAAATAATATCCTACTAGCATGTAGCGACTAAGATTTAAGCAGGTATGACAATCCATATGTTACTATTCCACAAAGACAGCAAAGAGATATTCTAGAGGTGAAGTAAATGGGGCGCATTTTGAGCCTGAATACAAGCACACGCCCTGGCCTACCAAAATGTCACCTTTCCCTACAGAGATGCCATGCTGTGGCTCCCATATTAGCCCACTAGCCAGACGGCACAACTACAGTAATTCAAATGACCCCAGTTATGTAGTTATGGTATCTTGTATCCTATAATTGCCAGTTTTATTAGATAAGCTGAGATAACAAAACATAAGCAAGGCGAGAACTGTTAGTTCTGGTATCTTGTATCCTGGCCTACCAAAATGTCACCTCTCCCTACCTGATGCTGTATGGGAACCTCTCTTACAAAAAGAAAGCCTTTCTACTCAGATGATGAAATGAAACCAGCATATAATTTCAGGAAAACACCAGTCCAAATCAGTGGTACCTATCAAGGGGTGGAAAGGCTTAACTAGACATGACTTGAGGATAAGGTATTCTAAGGTATGCAAGCTTCAGACAAAAGCTAGATACAGAATCACAGATAAGGGATTCTAAGCTATGCAAACTTCAGAGAAGAGGAACACCAAATGTACTCTGATCCACTATGCAGTAAACTGTCTTCCCATACAGCTCCTCCCTTCTTCTAGAGCTTTCTGCCCACCAACAATGAACCATGAATCTTACGGTAAAGAAGCAATAATATCAACTAGAAGCCCAATAGAGTCACATGTCCTATATATACCTCTAAATTTTGAAAGTTCCAATTGAACTCCTTTATCTTGTCAATGTTTTCCCATTGCAGGAACAGATATAGACAATCAATAAGAGCAAGCAGAAGTGCATAACACATAGTTGTCAAAATAATGCGCAACAATAGATAGGTATGTGCACAGACCTCGGTTCTAATGGGGAAGGCCGGCAACCAAAGATCCTCCTGAACACAGCAACACACCATAGGTCAGGATGAACGAAAAGCGATACAACTACATGGTAAACAAGGGACAATGCATTTATGCATACTCATGAAGTGGTCAGACACTTAAAATCATATAACAGAGCATCCAAAAGTGGTTATCAGGGTCAGCGATAGTAGCGTGGTCAAAGAAACTTCTGACCGACAGCTCTATCAAAACCATTAGCACATTATCTTGCAGGCCAGTGCGCGTGTAGCAGAAAATCGGCACTGCACTGATCGTCTATATCTGTTCCTAGAGTGGGAAAATATGCTGTGATTGGGCTGGCAAAAACATGCCCTGTAAGCCTCGCGGCAAAATCACTGATCGACAAAGATCGCCTGCACGACAAAGATGCATGAGAATTGAGAAGCAGGGGAGATTACCTTGTCCTGGTTCTCTCCGGACGGAGCAGCCTCGCTGCTCTGACCCACGAGGTAGCACAGCACGCAGGACACCACGCTAAGCGCTAGAGAAGCACCGAGAACGGCGAGGATGCCGTACATCCTCCCGCTCCCACTCCCCTCGGGCTGTCCTGGCGCCGTGGTTGACGGCGACGATGCGCCACCGCACGAGGCTCCGAGGCATCTGATTGCGGCGCGTAGCCCGCAGGCGCGCACGGTGTGGCGGCTCGCATCCCTGATCCTGAAGCTCTCGACGCCGCGCAGGCGCTCGGGCTGAACCGCGTCCTCTGCCGTGATGTCCCTCGCCCAGTCCGAAGCCGAGGAGCTGCGGGCCATAGTAGACGAGAGGAGTATAAGCACGTACGACGCCGACGTTGACTTTGTCGGAGGAGGGGTCGGCGAGGAAGGCCTCGGTGATGCCGAGGGGGGTCCTTTGGCGCCGGCTCGACGTGGCCGAAGAGCGACGCCATGTCCCACGCCGGGAGCTGGGGCAGCGGCAGGGCCCCGCGCCGCCGGATCACGGAGGCCGCGCGGCGGTACAGCGCCATGGCGGGCCGGCGAGGAGGGGGCGGAGGCGCCGGCGAGGTTCTTGGCCGGAGAAGGGGAGGAGGGGAAAGGTGGGAGGAAATCTGTGGGCTGGTTGCGGCGGAGAGGAGGGGGAGAGGCCGACGGCGGCAAGGTTTGGGAGGGAGACGAGGGGGTGATGGGATCGGGGATATGAGGGTGGTGGCGGCGATGTGGGAGACGAGGGGAGCGAGATCTCGATCGAGCGAGGAGAGGGGGGCTGCTAGGGTTTGGGCTGGGTTGGGTTGAGAGGGGACCTGAGAGACGTTGGATCCGTCGGATGTGGACGGTCCAGATCGGCTAAGGGGGTGATCTGCGTGAAGAGCTCTGATTGGTTCAGAAAAATTATGATTTAGAATAGTTTCTAAGTACTAAAACTAGGAGGGTTTTGTGAAGCAACTATCATAAATATTTTGCAAAATGGCACAACTAAAATTTTCTATCAATTTAGAGCATATTTTATGGATGATAGCCAGTTTGCATGCAATATTTTTATCTTTGTAGCTATTTTTAATCATTATTCGAGTGCCCAAAATGAGTTTTTTTGTGAAGGGCCTACCAAATAATTGTTGAAAAATTGTACCAAATCAATTTTCTAAAATAATAGGACATATTTAAACCACAATTTACCAAATTGTTGGGTGTGAGAAGTTTTGCTCCACCTCTGGTGAAAAAGACAAATTTCCGTCGATTCAGCTGGAAGCGGGTCAAATTTGAACTGGAGCTGCCTCATAGTTTGTTCTTTACTTTTTCCAAAAATCATTTCTAGGTACGTAAGTATCTATTTAATAAGAGAAACATCAAAAGTTTTCCAACATTCAACAACTAGCTAGGAACGGTCATGCCCACCGTTTTGACCGCATTTTGAAACGGGCATAAAAAATTCAAAAAAATCAAAAAATTGGAAAACCTTCGCATTGTGTCATTATATGTCACAAAGTTTCCAGAAAAAATAATAACTTGTAATATGATAATTATTTTAAAAAAGTATTCTCAGAAATGAGCTATCATTCGTGAAGATTCATGGCTTTCAAGCCAAATGATCAATCTTATCGCCACATTCATGGCATAGTTTGTTAAAATGATCTCATATGGTGCACAAGGGTGCATCTTGGAATTCCAAACAATGTTGCCTAAGGGAGTTTTCATTTTCTTTGCACGGAAAATTCATTTTTCATTTTCTGAGTGCCCGAAATGAGGTTTTTTTGTGAAGGAACTACCAAATAATTGTTGCAAAAATGGACCAAATCAATTTTATAAAATACTAGGCCATGTTTAATGCACAATTTACAAAATGGTTGGGCGTAAAAAGTTTTGATCCACCTCTGGTGAAAAAGACAAATTGTCGCCGATTCAGTTGGAAGCGGGTCAAATTTGAACTGCAGCTGCCTTAGTTTGCTCTTTATTTTTTCCAAAAATTATTTATAGGTACATAAGTATCTATTTAATCAGAGAAACACCAAAAAAATTTCCAAGAATCAACCACTAGCTAGGAACGATCAAGCCCGCCGTTTTGACAACATTTTGAAACGGGCATAAAAAATTCAAAAAATAATAATTGAGAAACCTTCGCATTGTGTCATTATATGTGGACAAGTTCCCAGGAAAAATAACAACCTTGTAATACGACAATTATTTTAAAAAAGTGTTCTCAGAAACGAGCTATCACGTGTAGAGATCAATGACTTTCAAGCCAAATGATCAATCTTATGGCCACATTCATGGCATAGTTTGTTCAAATGATCTCATATTGTGCACAAGGGTGCATATTGGAATGGAAAACAATATTGCTTAAGGGAGTTTTTATTTTCTTTGCACGGAACATTGATTTTCCATTTTCTGAGTGCCCGAAATGAGTTTTTTTTGTGAATGGCCTACCATATATTTGTTGCAAAATTGGACCAAATCAATTTTATAAAATACTAGGCCATATTTGATTCACAATTAACCAAATGGTTGGGTGTAAAAAGTTTTGATCCACCTCTGGTGAAAAAGACAAATTCCTGCCGATTCAGGAGGAAGCGGGTCAAATTTGAACTGCAGCTTCCTCATAGCTTACTCTTTATTTTTTCAAAAAATCATTTCTAGGTACATAAGTATCTATTTAATAAGAGAAACACCAAAAAAATTCCAAGATTCAACCACTAGATAGGAACGGTCAAGCCCGCCGTTTTGACCGCATTTTGAAACGGGCATAAAAAATTCAAAAAAATCAAAAAATTGGAAAACCTTCGCATTGTGTCATTATATGTGACCAAGTTTCCAGGAAAAGTAATAAACTTGTAATACGGTAATTATTTTTAAAAAGTGTTCTCAGAAATGAGCTATCATGCGCGAAGATTCATGGCTTTCAAGCCAAATGATCAATCTTATGGCCACATTCATGGCATAGTTTGTTCAAATGATCTCATATAGTGCACAAGGGTGCATCTTGGAATTCCAAACAATGTTGTCTAAGGGAGTTTTCATTTTCTTTGCACGGAAAATTCATTTTCCATTTTTCGAGTGCCCGAAATGAGTTTTTTTTGTGAAGGACCTACCATATATTTGTTGCAAAATTGGACCTAATCAATTTTATAAAATACTAGGCCATATTTAATGCACAATTGACAAAATGGTTGGGTGTCAAATTTTTTGATCCACCTCTGCTGAAAAGGACAAATTCCCGTCGATTCAGCTGGAAGAGGGTCAAATTTGAACTGCAGCTGCCTCATAGTTTGCTCTTTATTTTTTTCAAAAATCATTTCTAGGTAAATAAGTATCTATTTAATCAGAAATACATGGTTTGATGGCGAGACATCGAGGTTTGGACGGCGGCCGAGGGCCCCAACTCTAGAGCGCGTAAGCTTGCATGCCCGCCGCATGGTCACCGCGTGACCGTGGCGTTGCCATGTGTTCTGGGCGGCCTAGGCATGTCTAGTGGGTTGGGCACTCCCTAGGTAGGTGCTAGGAAGAAAATCACAACATAAGATTCTCACGAGGAGACCGATCGATGCTCAAACATGAATAAGCAGCCAAGTGTTTGATTTGCGGTACGGGAAATGCACATGGCTAATGGGCGTGAGTTTTGGCTGAGAATGATCAGTTACTAAGAAGACCGTCTTCACAAATTTTCACCTCAAAAGGTGGAGCCTAGGTGGTACTTGCTTTGCAAAGTACCACACTGGACATAAATACGAATGTTGAAGCTGGGCTCAAAATAATGAATGGATTGAGCTGGCATTTGGTGGAGGATGGTTATTTGGGCATAGAAAAGCACTGTAGAAAATGGATACCATTTGGACATGCCAAAGTGGTACTTCCTTCACAAAGTGCTGGTTTGAACAGGATAGGAAAATGAATATTGTTGAGTTATTTTTGAACTAGGAAAGGAAGCTTTTTGACATATTTGATGAAGATATGATCCAAACAGTTTATGAGAATTTTTTGGGAATTTTTGGAATAACAGAAATATAGGTTGCTTCACAACCTAGGGCAAAAATTGACACATGGACATGACACATAGGCAAAACTGATGAGATGGCACCTAGTCATCACAACCCACCACAATCTACAAGGCTATGACCATCTATATTGGTCGTTAACAACTAGAAATAAGGCAGCGGACCTGCACTATTTGCTTTGTGACCATTTCGTGTAAGGAAATTACGACCTTTCTGATCAAAATGGTCGCAATGGTTTAGGATTTGGAGCCCCCCGAACAGCTTTTGACCAATTGGTCTCAAATGGTCATAGATCTATGACCAATTCTTCCAGGGTCACTGACAGAAGGTCACTAGTTGATATATTTCTTGTAGTGCAAGGACAACTGCGGTAGTGGTTGCTGCCGCACGAGGCGCAAGCTTATGTCCAAATGTAGGAGGGCGCAACGCCGGACTTCGCTGGGGCATGCCTGGGGGCTGTGATGGAAGCCCTGGCAAGAGCCATCGCCGTCTCACTAAACGTCATTGGGGCAGACCCGGCAGTCGCGGTAGCCCTGGTGAGTGCTACGCCCGAGGCAATACCAGTGATCCCCAATGTCGAGGCTGCCCTAGCGAGCTAATAGATTGTAAATTACTCATCGAACTAGGCACTGGACGAATAATTTGAGCATATATACATATGCTCAATTGATTTTGTTCATGCATGTCAAATATGTCACTGTATGGGTTGGCCTATCTCTATATTATCTGAATTTGCAATATGGACAACTAATATGCAAATGTGTTCTAAAAATCAGTGCTGATCGTCACATCGAAAATATGGACATCCTCTACTCTACTGGGCACATGCTTAAATTGAATGAACTGTGTACGATATTAATAGTTTCCATGAAAATTTAACAACTTGGCAAACATCATTTGAGTAACATATATATAGTGGTGACACTATTGGACAAAAGGCCGATCTAGGTTACTCGGTACTTAACAATTATGAACTTAACAATATTGACAACCATATGGTCCATATCTACAAACTTAATATAGTACAACTATCCGCTGGAAGCAGCCTGATCACGGCGACTCGGCATCTCATAAATAAAAAGGAAGAACCCTCCTGTGACTTGGTAGAGCATGAGTAGAATAATGTCTCCAATTTTCCAATGTGGATGCATTGCCACCACAAGAGAGAACTTGTTAATTTGTATGGTTCCATTTCTACAGGAAATGCAGTACATTGCAATCACTTTGGTGTTATTAGCAGGCACATGTGTAATTCGACTGCGCCAGAAAATCGATTTAGGCACACCTGCAGCGGGCAATTTCTGTTGCAATGTAGAATAAAAACCAATTGTAACATATCGTTGAAGCTATATATAGTTTATGAACATCAACATAAAAATAAGACTTTGTACCAGCATTTTGTGCACACAATTGGTCTTGTTCAATGTGTGCACCAGTTGCAAAATTAACACCATCCCAAATCCAGCATTCATACGCACAATTGGTCTTTGTCATATTGTCAACAAATTTAATAACATGCACCAAATCTTTTCAGTGAAATTTGGTACGCCGAGTGATGTCTACTACACAACTTATTTTTGTAGACTTGTGTTGTGCCTCCAAGCATAGAGTTTTGTAGGATAGTGGCCAATTTCCCTAAAGTAGATGAACTAAGGTTCATCAATCCGTGGGAGGCATAGGATGAAGATGGTCTCTCTCAAGTAACTCTGGAATCAAATAACAAAGAGTCTCTTGTGTCCCCAACACACCCAATACAATGGTAAATTGTATAGGTGTACTAGGTCGGCGAAGAGATGGTGATACAAGTGTAGTATGGATAATAGATATAAGTTTTTTTAATCTAAAAAAATAAAAACAACAAGGTAGCAAGTCATAAAACGGAGCACGAGTGGTATTTCAATACTTAAAAACAAGTCCCAGGGTTCATACTTTCACTAGTGCAATCTCTCAACAATGCTAACACAATTGAATCATATGGCAATCCCTCAACGTGTGACAAAGAGTCACTCCAAAGTTCTTATCTAGCAGAGAACATAACATGAAATTGTTTGTAGGGTACAAAACCACCTCAAAGTTATCATTTCCGATCAATCTATTGAGCTATTCATATAAGTGTCACAAACATCCCAAGTGTTCGTACTAAAATAACATCATATGGTACACATCCACCAACTCTGATGTCACCTAGATACTCCAATGTCACCACAAGTATCCATGAGTTGATTATACAATATGCATCAAACAACTTCAGATTCATAATATTCAAACCAACACAAACAAAATCAAAGAGTGCCCCAATATTTCTACCGGAGAAAGTAGGACGGAAATGGGCGTCAACCCCTATGCATAGATTACCCCAATGTCACCTCGGGAATCCACGATTTGAGGGCAAAAACATACATCAAGTGAATCAATAGAACACCCTATTGTCAACATGGGTGTCCGCATGCAAGACATACATCAAGTGTTCTCAAATCCATAAAAGTATTCAATCCGATAATATTGAAACCTCAAAGATAAAAACTCTATTCATGACAACAAGATAGAGAGGGGAAAACAGCATATGATCCAACAATATTAACAAAGCTCGCGGTACATCAAGATCGTGCCAAATTAAGAACAGGAGAGTGAGAGAGTGGTCAAACACTTAGCTACTTGTGCATATCCCTAGCCTCGAGGGTGAACTACTACCTCCTCATGATGATGTCCGCCGGGATGATGAAGATGGCCTCCGGTGATGACTTCCCTCTCCAACAGGGTGTCAGAATAGGGCTCCAGATGATATTTAAAAGATACAAAGGCGTGCGTCAGCGGAGTCGAACTTCTTAGGTTATTTCTAGGGGTTTCTCTATTAATAGTAATTTTTGGGGTCGGGCTCACGTCAAGATGGGCTTCGAGGGGCCCACTACCCACCAGGGCAAGCCAGCCCCCTGGCACGCCCTGATAGGTAGTGGGGCCCTCGTGGCTCTTCTAGCCCTCTCACGAAGTTTCTAGTGCTTTTCTTCTTCCACAAAAATCGTCAAAAAAGGTTCGCTACATTTGGAGAACTTTTATTTTTGTACAAAAAACAACACCATAGTAGTTTTGCTGAAAATAGCGTCAGTCCTGGTTAGTTCCATTCAAATCATACCAAAACCATATAGAATTATTGGAAACATGGCATGAATACTTCATCAATTATAGATACGTTGAAGACACATCAACATCCCCAAGCTTATCCTCGAGTAGGTAAATGCTAAAAGAAATAATTTAAGAAGTGTGAATGCTAGCATAGTGCATAAGTTTGACGAGTTATTATTTTGATCACTTTTCCTAGCATCGTAACAACAACTCTTTCTCATAAAACTCATCATGATAAAGTAGCAATCAATTAACATGTTATGGTTCAAACAATGCATACTCTTGAAACTTAACAACCTATGTTCTTAGTCACCAAACAATTGCAATTCAACTTATTCTCAACAAAGTCTAAGTAAGAGCTCCCAATACTCAATCATCATTTTAGTCTTCTATGATTGCTAGTACTCAGAGCATATTTTAGAAAAAATGACATGCATCGAACACGGAGAAAGATAGGGGCTTAATGTTTTGCCTCTCAACTCATTTATCATAGAGATAATTGTCAACAATAATAATTCATGATCAAATATATTTGACTGGCCATATGTGCCTAGATCTTTCCCCACCACATAATGCTTGCCAACTAGAGAAGGATTGAGGTTGAAAAGAGAATGCATACTATTGACTCTTGCATAAAAGTAAATACTGAAAAGTAAAAGATAGGCCCTTCGCAAAGGGAAGCAGAGGTTGTTATGCACTTTTTATTTTTGGATGCATAAGCTCTTAATGCGAAGGTACATCATGTTATATTACCGACCTTTATTATGCAGTCTGTCACATTTATTTCTTTGCCATCACAAGTTCGTACATGCTTATTTTCCCTTGCAATAAATGATCACATATATTTTAGGAGCAATTTTTATTGCTTTTTGCACCGAGGAGAACTTACTTGAAGGATCTTATTCAATCCATAGGTAGATATGGTGGACACTCATGGCAGGAAACTGGGTTTAAGGGTTTTTGGATGCTCAAGTAGTATCTCTACTTAGTACGAATTTTTGGCTAGCTAAAGATCCTAAGCAAACACCACATGTTGGAGGATCCATAACAATATAACTTCTATGCAAATATACACAAGTCATTATGTTGTCTTCCTTGTCCAAATTCAACTAATTTTCTCAAGTTGTAACATAATTAATGGGTATTCACAATCATAGAAGATATCCAATATAATATATTTGTATGTGAAAGTTCTCTTCCTTATACTAATCATTCATGTATTGCTTGTATGACCAATATTAATTGTGATTGTCAAGCTTCAATAGATTTCACTTTCTAAAGCCAATGTGTTTAAATTCATTCAACAATTTACTCATCGGATATAAGTGAAGCACAAGAGTAAATGACAAATTAATCCAAAAAGATATAAGTGAAAGATGAAGCGAGTAGTTAAGGAAATGGGTAGCTATTTGAGGACTCTCTCTCATTAAAAACCTTTAGATCTAAGTATTTATATTAAAACAGCAAGCAAAATAAAATAAAATGAAATTCCAACAATAGAACACATCATGTGAAGAAGCAAAAACTTAGGCTTAACCGAGGCTAACTGATAATTGTTGATGAAGAAATGTGGGATGCCTACCGGGGCATACCCAAGATTAGATGCTTGAGACTTCTTGGAATATTATCTGGGGATGCCTTGGGCATCCCCAATCTTGAGCTTTTGTGTCTCCTTAATTCCTTTTATATCACCGTTTCCCTAAATCTTAAAAACTCCATCCACACAAAACTCAACAAGAACTCGTGAGATAAGTTAGTATAATTAATGCAAAACCTTATCATTCTCTAGTCTAACAAATCACTAAAACTAATATTTAACATTGCATACTAAATTCCTCTACATATTTAATACTCCTATCCTCAAATAGAATTATTAAACAAGCAAACAGATCCAAACAATACAAACATAACAATAATCTGTCTAAACAGGAAAGTCTGTAAAGGATGCAAAAAGATCAAAACTTCTCTACTTGCAAAAATTCTGAAAAATTACCACACTGTAGAAAATGTGTTATAGCTCATCGTGTAAAAATTTCAAGATTTTATCATGTTCTCAATATTCATAAATATTCAAAACATAACATCAAACTTTCTCTTTAAAAACAACATCATATGGACTTGTAAAATAAGCATGGTAAAGACTATACTTGAAATTTTTATTGAAATAAAAGATGCAAAACATTACTCTAAATATCATCAAGAAAATAGCAACAAAATAAAATGATGCACCGAAAAAACACATATCATGTGACAAATAAAAATATAGCTTCGAGTCAAGTTACTGATAATGTTGAAGATGAAAGAGGGGATGGCTTCCGGGTTATCCTCAAGCTTAGTTGATTGCGTATTTCTTGAATATTAACTTGGGGTGCCTTGGGCATCCCCAATCTTAGGGTGTTGCCACTCCTTATTCTCCTCATATCGATATCTCACCTAAAACTTAAAAACTTCAATCACACAAAACTTAACGGAACTTCGTGAGATATGTTAGCACTACTAGGGAAAGCCCTAGCCGTAGCGCGTGTCGTAGGCCTAGTAGTAGCATGGGCAGCGGTGCTACTAATAAGGCGCTACAGCTAACTCGCAGCAGTTGCGTTGTTTGTACCGTGCTACTGCTATACCTACTTAGCAGTAGCATTGTCCACACAAGTGGTACTGCTAAGTAGAATAGCAGTAGCGTTTGTCCGTCCAGTGCTACTGCTAATTAGCTGTAGCGCTTGTGTGTTAAACCTACTGTATTTCAACTTCTCTATGGTTCATACCCCCGATACTACTCATTCTTATTTATATTGGTGTTATACCTACTGTATTCCAACTTCACTATGGTTCATACCCCCCGATACTACTCATAGATTCATCAAAATAAGCAAATTACACACGAAAAACAGAATCTATCAAAAAACAAAACAGTCTGTAGCGATCTGTAACTCGGTGGATGTGAGGAATTTTTCTATTAATCATCTCCAAAGAGAATCAACCTATAAGCACTCTTTTGTAAAAAATGACAGCTATTCTCGTGAGCGCAAAAGTTTCAGTTTTTTACAGCAAGATCACAAAGACTTCACCCAATTCTTCCCGAAGGTTCTACTTGGCACAAACACTAATTAAAACATAAAACCACATTTAACCAGAAGCTAGATGAATTATTTATTACTAAATAGGAGCAAAAAGTAAAGAACAAAAATAAAATTGGGTTTACCTCCCAACAAGCGCTATCATTTAACGCCCCTAGCTAGTCATAAAAACACGAATAGATCTATGTATTGTGTTAGAGTACGTAATGGGCCTAATGGGCCCATTAGTCTTAGGGTTAATTACAGATAAGGGTCGCTTGCTTAGGGGTCAAGTAAGCCTTGCTTGGGAGTCAAATAAGCCTCTCTATATAAAGAGTGGAGATGTATCAATCTAATGAAGCAAGAATTAAGTAGGAAATCCCTTCCCTCTTGCTCGGCCGCGGGCAAAAAGGCCCTAGGCCGGCCCTCTCACGCCCTCCTTCTAGCAGCACCATAACAATTTGGTATTAGAGCGCTCAGTTCCGATCATGTCTTCACCGCCTCCCACCCCGTCGCTTTCGCTGCCGACCGTCACCACCATGCCGCTGGCCATCTACACCTCGCCACTGTCCTCCCCGTCCGTGACGCTGGTCGCATCCTCCGGTGCCGCCACCGCCAAGATGCCGGCGCCCTGCACCGCACCACTGGCCGCCGCCTACACCCTGGAGGAGATCACCGGGGTCCTCAACGACCTCGTCATAGCCGTCCAGGGGATCCGACTATACCTGGCCATCCCCTACGGGTCGCCGCTGCCCCTGCCGCTGACCGCCGCCATCGGGCCGCCGGCCCTGCTGTGGTACTTGCCGCATCCAGGGGCCTCTGCGGCGTTCGCTCGGACGCTGTAGCCGTAGCTGCAACTACCGCCGCCACCCCATAGTGGCCAGCGCCAGCTCCCGCCGCGCCTCTAGCGCCCATCGCCGCCCCTGCGCCATTGTGGCTGCCGTGGCAGCCGCTGCAGCAGGCGGCCTCCGCCGCGCTCGCCGGACCACTTCAGCAGCCGCAGCAGCTTCCATCCATCACCACCACCGCCCAGCCCTGGCTGTAGTGACAGCTGCCGCTCCTGGCAGCCTTCGCTGCGCCTGGCGCTCCATCGCAGCAACCGCTGCAGCTGCAGTAGCCATCGCCGGTCAGCTTTGATCCCGCATCGACCACACCCGCGGGAGTTCTGCTTCACCAATTCCAGTCCCCGTCGTCGCCGTCATCGTTTCCATCTTGGATATCTACCTGCCACGTGTCGGCGGAGGTGAGGCTGCAGGCTGCTGTGCGCGGCCTCCTAGCGCGTCGGCGTGTGTGGGAGATGCGTGGTCTGTAGCTGCCGCTCCTCCAAGTTTCCCTTCGCTGCACAAAGGACCTCGATCTCATCCGCTGCATCGGGGACATTGGGCATGCGGTTTCCCCCACGGGCGGCGGCCATGCTGTTTTCCCCGCGTGCAGCGACCTCAAACTCCGCGACATCGGTGATTG
>NC_041391.1:7139977-7145424 GCF_002162155.2 Triticum dicoccoides | reverse complement strand
CCTCCTCGTCATTCTCCATCGCAAGCCCTCCACTCTTCCCTGTGCCGTGCAAACCAACAGCTGTCCGGCAGGGAGAAGGCATGGTGTCACCGACGGCAGCGCACAGCGTAACACCACTGCATTCCGCCATCGGCCGCCGCGAGGGCACCTCTGCTGGTCCCTTTTGCTACCACTTCCAGGTGGTCATACACATGCACTCCTTTTGTCTAGGTGGTGTCCATGGGGTCCAGGTGGCTGTACACGTGCACGTTTGGATGGTGTCCACTTTTTGGTAAGGGGTCCAAAATAAAGCGTCCCAGTCAATTTTAGGTTGAGAATAATAAAACAAACCGAGATGTAAAAGGCTTGTTTTAGGTGTTAGGTTTGTGTTGCGTCGATTTATGGTTATAAGTTGGTTAGGCTGCAACTCAAGGACGAGCTGCATGTCCAGGTGGGGTGTACTGTTAGAGTATGTAATGGGCCTAATGGGCCCATTAGTCTTAGGGTTAATTACAGATAAGGGTCGCTTGCTTAGGGGTCAAGTAAGCCTTGATTGGGAGTCAAGTAAACCTCTCTATATAAAGAGAGGAGATGTACCAATCTAATGAAGCAAGAATTAAGAAGGAAATCTCTTCCCTATTGCCCGGCCGTAGGGAAAAAGGCCCCCGGCCGTAGGGAAAAAGGCCCCCGGCCGCCCCTCTCGCGCCCTCCTTCTAGCAGCGCCATAACATACTATAATAATGATAGGGAAAATCGCGAAAGCTCATCTCATACTCCCTACGTTCAGTAGGAAGTTTTCTTTGTGGTAAGCAAAACTAATCAAAAGGGCTAAATTTAATGGGACAAAAGTCCCCAAGATCAAGCTCGGGAGGAATTGCTTCCTCCCTTGGCCCATCATATTGCACAACCAATTCATCATTATAAGCATTCTTTTGGCAAAAAGTCATGAGCCTTTTTTCAAGAGAAAACCTCACCCATTGTTCTGGATAGCAAAATTATCATTAAGTTCAGAAATCCTATCAACTAGAACATCAGTAGGAACCCTTTTCCTAAGGTTTTCATTATAAGCAACATGATCTAAAGATCGTAAACGCATTATGTCTTCTTGATTAAAAAGAATTGCTTCTATGGGAGGACGACCAGCATCCACCCTACAATGTGTGAAAATTTCATTCACTTCTTTCATTAAAAATCTGTACTCATGTGCTAGAAAGATGGTAGCCACTCGCTTAACAGAAGAATGCTCAATATTTGAAAACTCTAGAAAAATCCTATGTATGCAAGAATGCATGTGGATAAATTGTCTTTCAAGTTTAACTACGAGCAAAGATATAGCATCCGCAAGACTACTAGTTCTATGAAGAATGGATCCACCCATAGTGGGCAAAGCACTGGCACAAGTAAAGAAATCTTGAATAACTCTTTTTCCAATAATATTACCACTACCAATACGGAACTTTTTAGTATGTAAAATAGTAGGTTCTTCATGAGGATTATCAAAAGCATCAAAGTTTCCCCCATTGTTACTACTATTAATGATAACCTCCCCAGTTTCAGACATGCTGGCAACAAACCGCACAAACGAACGAACACACAAGAGACAAGCGAAAAGAGATGAACGGAACAGGAGCGAAGAAAATGCAAAGGTTTTCGTAAATCGATTTAGAAGTGGGGGAGAGGAAAACGAGAGGCGACTGGAAAATAATGTAATGCGAGGGAGAAGAGTTTATGATGGGTACTTGATATGTCTTGACTTGGTGTAGATATCCCCCGTAACGGTGCCAGAAATCGTTCTTGCTACCTCTTAATCTTGCGCCGGTTTTTATCTTGAAGAGGAAAGGGTGATGTAGCAAAGTAGCGTAAGTATTTCTCTCAGTTTTAAGAACCAAGGTATCTATCCAGTAGGAGACGACACACAAGTCACCTAGTACCTACACAAACAATCAAGAGCCTTGCAACCAACACGATAAAGGGGTTGTCAATCCTTTCACGGCCACTCGCAAAAGTGAGATTAAAGTAAATATTTTTGGTATTCTTGTTGTATAGATTGGAAAGTAAAGTTTGCAAAATAGTAAACGAGATATGATATAAATAAAGGAGATCTTATATCTTATATTTACTAATCGAGAAAGCTAAATTACAGTCGACTTGACGTTAAGAATAGATCCGCACGATTCGCTATTTCCCGTTTTCCTCTCGATCCACTTCTCCCGCGAGAAGTTCCGGTTTTTCTGCTTTTTCCTCTTGATCAACTTCCCGCATTTTTCTGGCACGGTAAAATAAAAATTTGGAGGAAGCAGGAGTCGATCCCCACACCTCCTGGTAGATAACTAAGGTGGGTAACCAACTGGCCTACAATTAGCTTTTTTTTTACAAGTAGGTCAGTAATCTTTTGTACATGTCTATAACGCGAGGTGAAAAATAAACCTTTTTCTTTCTTTTCCTTTTTTACACTATTTTTTCTTACCATTTTGGCATTTTTTTTCTTATTCTTTTCTAGTCTGATGACTTATCTACACTTGTACCTCTTATGAGATAACTCTACTAGCCAACCACCTCACGTACGTTCCCTCTTCTTGATCAAATGAAAGTAAATAGGCTATTTAACATGTCTCCTCTTCTAGGTTTGCACAAAAGTTACTGCAATGTCCGATCTTTTCCGCACTTAAGTAGATTATTTTTACCAACTAGTCTCAAGTTGATGACACTAAGGTAATTTTGGCGAGATGGAGGGGGGGTGATGAAATCGATTTTGTGTGTGTATATAGCATGGTAACTCACACATCACAGACCTAATAATTTATGTACCTCCTGGTAACTTTGGCGATTGGGGGGGGGGGGTTGATGAAATATCCACCTCGTAAGCTTATTGGAATAGCATGGTAACTCACACATCGTAGATCTGATAACTTATTGTACCCCGGTATAAAAAAGTTCATTTTACTGCCATGAATAAAGTGGGATCTATTTTTGGCTTCTTTTACCCCCCAAACAAACCCAAAGCGGTCAAAACACCCCCTGGCTGGTTTTTCTCCTCCCTCTGCTGATGTGGCACTAGTAAAATGGACTTTTTCCCCGGTATTGGCGGGACGGGGGGTTAACGAGATATCCCCCGGTAACTTTTGTGGAAATAGCATGGTAACTCACACATTGCAAACCTGATAAGTGTTGTGACACGGTCCTGATAACTTTTGGCTAGGGGAGTGATGAAATATACCCACGGTAGCTTTTATGTTAATAACACGGTAACTCACACATTGCAGAGCTGATAACTTATGTACCCCCGGTCTTGGTAACTTTGGTGACCGGGAGCGAGGGGTGATGAAATATCCTCCGTTAACTTTCGTGTGAATAACATGGTAACTCAAATTTCATAGACCTGATAACTTATGTACCCCGGCCCTAAAAACTTTGTCAGCGAGGGTGGGGGTGGGGGAGTTGTTGAGACATACCACGGTAACTTCTGTGCAAATAACATGATAACTCAAACATGGAAGACCTGATAACTTATGTACCCCGGTCCTGATAAACCTGGTCGGCGAGGGTGGGGGTGGGGCAAGTCGCGGAAACATGCCACGGTAACTTCTGTGCAAATAACATGATAACTCATACATGGTAGACCTGATAACTTTGTCGGAGGGGTCGGGGTGGGGGTGTCGTTGAAACGTACGACGATAACTTCTATGCAAATAACATGATAACTCACACATCGTAAACATGATAAATTATGTACCAGTCCTGGTAACTTTGTCGGAGGGGCCGGAGTGGGGGAGTCGTTGAAGCATAACACGATAACTTCTATGCAAATAATATGATAACTCACACATCATAGACATTAAATTATGTACCCAGTCCTGGTAACTTTGTCGGTGGGTTGGGGTTGGGGGCAGTCATTGAAACATACCACGGAAACTTCTATGCAAATAACATGATAAGTCACACATCGTAGAAATGATAAATTATGTACTCAATCTTGATAACTTTATTGGCGGGGGTAGGGTGGGAGGAGTTGTTGAATCATACAACGATAACTCTTATGCAAATAACATGATAACTCACACATCGCGGACTTGATAATTTATGTACCCGACCCTGGTAAATGTGGCGACTGTGGCGGGGGGTGGAGAGGGGGGGCAACCTCGGTAATTTATATGTAAATAGCTTGTTAATAGACACATACTAAGCTGATAACTCACATACAAACGCCATTATAATTTTTGACCTGATTTTTTTTGTTGAAAAATATACACCCGGTAATTTCTATGTAAAAAGCATGATAATGTATACATCACAGATTTGATAACTAATATCTTACGTTTTAAACACCATGGTATCTTTCATCTAGGGGAAAAAAGTTTTTTAAAACATTTTCATCGGTAACTTATGTGTTAAATTACCATACTTCCTCATGCCTTAACCTTCTCATACTGTAGTTATCAGCTTTATCATCGTATAGTTATCATGTTGCTCATGCCATAGTTATCACGCTGGTCATGCCAAAGTTACCAAGCCAAACTTTATTTTTTTCTGATATGGCAGAAATAAGAAAGGTTCAAATAATATTGTTTATCCACAATAGACAACAACTAAAGGTGGCTTAGTTGGTTATTAGGCTCAATAGGTATTGCATAGACCTAGGTTCGAATTCTCTTTCAAGCACTTTTATTTTATTTTCATATTATGCGGTGAAAAACCAGAAAAAACCACTAGTGATTTACCACGGTTTTTGAGAGAAGGAAAAAAATCAGTGAAAAGTGAGTGTGGGAAGTCAGCGATCACGTAGGAACTAGTCGTGCGGATCTGTCGCTAACGACCAGTCGACTGGTCGTTAGCACAGTCCTTTACTAATTGGAGGCACCATCCAAGTTACCAGTTAATACTCAAAAACTAAGAAAATTAGCCGTCTGATCTTGGAATTAATTATTTTCCACCGTTGGATGCATGCGTCAAGGTCAAGGAGTCCTTGGCGGCTGTCCCACCTAAACACATCATAGAAAAAAAAAACTCAAGTTGTTTCCTTTCCTTCCCCGATCAAACACCTCCAACGCACCACCTTTCACGTCAAATTAGTGAAACCAAACAAAGAATGCCTGTAAAAAAACTAGGAGATTCTCACGTCAAAAAAAAAAGAAAGCCTTCACGTGTTGCTATAAGTTCTCAAAAAAGGAAAGCCTCCACGTGTTCCCATAAGTGTTTTTTGACCTGTCCATTACCATAAGGTCAGAAAGGAAAGCCTATAAAAATGAATATGATCCCGTTATATAAAAAACACATCTAACATGAGTCCATTTTTTTAGAATAACATGAGTCCCAGATTAGTGAAACTAAACAAGGAATGCCTGACGTAAAAAAAAACTAGGAGAAATACTCACGTCAAAAAAAAAGGAAAGCCTCCACCCGTCGCCATAAGTTTTTTACCTGCCCGTTGCCATAAGTTAAGAAAGGAAAGCTATAAAAACGCATCTGAC
>NC_041391.1:7136715-7139519 GCF_002162155.2 Triticum dicoccoides | reverse complement strand
CCTCTCTTAAAATCTCCAACATTGAAATGTTTTAAAAAAGAATACAGCGATCAAAGGGAATAGAAAAAAACAAGATCCGGCTGATTGACCGTGAAATAATCTATTAATACAATGATACATTAGGAAGGAAAGCCTATAAAAAACGCAGATGATTCCATATAAGAAACGCATCTAACACGTCCAATGTTTTTTTACGGGTGACACGTTTAATATTAGTGAAACAAAACAAGGATTCGTCACGTTTAAAAAAGAAAAAACAAGGAAAGGCTCGGATCAAAAAACGTGGAAAGCCTCCACCTGTTCCAACAAATCAAAAAGAAAAGCCATCAATCAAATATTCTGCCGATCCATTTTTATTTTCCATTTATTTTGCCGATTAAAATATGCATGGACTCCTCTATACGGATGCCTCCACAAACAATAACATAACGTACGAATACCTTTTGATTAATATTATTGGCTACAATATCGCATGTTTAGATTGAAAACCATGCATGCACTTTGTTGTGTATGGAAACCAATTCTTTATAATCAAACCAAAGTTGGTGAAATTTATTCTATTTTCTGCTCTCCTATGTTCCTGGGGGAGGACATCAGTGTAGATGTTTTACACATATAAAATCTAATCCACACAGGCTTTTAAGACCAAAGTATAGCATGCTTCCATGGCAAAAAGGAAGAGTTGTGCTTTCTGGTGTGGGAAATAAATGATGATATATGCTACAATAGGGCACCTAATCTTATAGTCATGAATAACATGATGAACGAAACAATGTTTACATTTGTAACCATGTTGTCTACTCGCCCCTTTCCAGCTTATTGGACTAATAGGGCAAATCACAGTATCAAAGGGAGGCCTACATAAGTGCTAGACAACATAATAATACCATATGCTTGGCCCTCTCACTTCTTTATGCATTTATTGATTCTATGATCAGAACAAAAAATAAAAGGAATTTAATGTGTGCATAGCGATATTTGCATATTCCAAGACAATAAGCTTTTCAAAGGAAAGTTCTGTTTTTTATGATATGCCCTCTAAACGGAGAGGGACGGGTTATCAATGTACTATTAATTCTACAACTAAAATTATATTAAAAATAATACATAACAACATATTCGTGTCACTGTCCAACATTTCTAATCTGTACAAACTTTGTCGTATTTAATATTAAAAGTGCTAGCCCGTGCAGATGCACGGGTTGATGACTAGTGTAATATAATAAGAAAGAGATCCGAGGGCGATAGGTTTCACTAGTGGATTCTCTCGACATAGCATGTATTACGCCGGGTGAACAAATTACTGCCGAGCAATTGACAGAAAAGCGCATAATTATGAAGACATCTAAGGCAATGATCATGAATATAGGCATCACGTCCGTGTCAAGTAGACCGAAATGATTCTGCATCTACTACTATTACTCCACACATCGACCGCTATCCAACATGCATCTAGAGTATTAAATTCAGAAGAATGGAGTAACGCATTAAGCAAGATGACGTGATGTATAAGGATAAACTCAAGCAATATGATACAAACCCCATCTTTTTATCCTCGATGGCAACAATACAATACGTGCCTTGCTGCCCCTACTTTCACTGGGAAAGGACATCGCAAGATTGAACCCAAAGCTAAGCACTTCTCCGATTGAAAGAAAGATCAATCTTGTAGGTCAAACTATACGGATAATTCGAAGAGACTTGCAAAGATATCAAATCATGCATATAAGAATTCGGAGAAGAAGCAAATAATATTCATAGATAATCTTGTGCATAAATCCACAATTCTTTGGATCTCGACAAACATACCGTAAAAGAATATTACATCGAATAGATCTCCAAGAACATCGAGGAGAACTTTGTATTGAGAATCAAAGAGAGAGAAGAAGACATCTAGCTAATAACTATGGACCCGAAGGTCCGAACCGGTCGACTGACCGAACCCCTTTCTTCCTGGTGTACGGTGCCGAGGCTGTGCTTCCGAGTGACTTGCTGCACAATGCCCCCCGAGTGGAACTCTTCTCAGAAGCTGAAGCAGAGCAGGCACGCGAAGACGCAGTCGATCTCCTGGAAGAGGAACAGGAGATGGCTTTGGTTCAGTCGACCATCTATCAGCAAGATCTGCATCGATTCCATACTGGCAATGTCAGAGGTCGAGCATTTCAGGAAGGAGACCTTGTGCTTCGAGTGGATCAGAAACGGCCTCACAAGCTTGCTCTGGCCTGGGAAGGTCCCTTCATCATCACCAAGGTGCTTCACAATGGAGCGTACCACATCTATAACGTAACCAATAAAATGGTCGAGCCACGCGCATGCAATGTAGAGCTGCTTCGTCCTTTCTATACCTAAAATCACTCGACCCGACGAGTTGTAATAAGAGTACTTAAGTTTTCTTACTAAAGACAACAGTTTTACAGTATCTTAACGATTGATTTCCCATAATCATTTGTGTCTGATCCCCCAGTGGGTGGCTTAGCCGCGAACCTGATTCGCCTAAGTTAAAAAACATTTCGAGTGGAGAGCAATCCTCCCACTCGGGGGGCTTAGTTGCGACCCCGTACTCGCCTAACTTAAAAAACATTCTGAGTGGAGAGCAATCCTCCCACTCGGGGGCTTAGCTGCAACCCCGTACTCGAATAAGTTAAAAAACATTCCGACTGAAGAGCAATCCTCCCACTCGGGGCTTAGCTGCGACCCCATACTCACCTAACTTAAAAAACATTCCGAGTGGAGAGCAATCCTCCCACTCGGGGGCTTAACTGCGACCCCGTACTCACCTAAGTTAAAAATGTTCCGAGTGGAGA
>NC_041391.1:7073678-7136205 GCF_002162155.2 Triticum dicoccoides | reverse complement strand
GCTGCGACCCTGTACTCGCCTAAGTTAAATAACATTCCGAGTGGAGAGCAATCCTCCCACTCAGGGGCTTAGCTGCGACCCCGTACTCGCCTAAGTTAAAAAAAAACATTCTGAGTGGAGAGCAATCCTCCCGCTTGTGGGCTTAGCTGCGACCCCGTAGTCGCCTAAGTTAAAAAATTCCGAGTGGAGAGCAATCCTCCCACTCGGGGGGCTTAGCTGCGACCCCGAACTCGCTTAAAGTCGCAAGGACCCTTTGAGCTACGTCACAAGTACAACGTACGCTCCATCCCGATCGGCAAGGACGACGAGGTGTTAATTGAACACCACCTCTGAGATGCGTCACAAATACAATGTACGCTCCATCCCGATCCGCAAGGACGACGAGGTGTCGATTGAACACAATGTCTGAGCTGCGTCACAAGTACAATGTACGTTCCACCTCGATCCGCAAGGTCGACGAGGTGTCGACTAAATACATCGTTAGGCCGACTCGACGAAAGGGAAAAAGATCAAGTTCACTCGGAATTGAAAAACATTCAGAAGGAATAAAAGCTAAAGCCATGATATTCAAGGAAAACCAAGTTCAGATAAGTCCTGCAAAAGTTTAGAACCGCAATGGGCAGAAGTACTCAGGAATCAAGCATGAAAGAGTTTAACGATTACATAACCACTCGGTATTTCGAGGCAAATAAATGTGGGCATAATGTTTCGTCACTCAGCAGGAGAAGGACTTGCTGGATCACAAAATCTATCAAGGTCGATGCTATCTGCGATGCGAGTGGTGGCGTCAAGGAAGGTGTCCCTAAAGGACTGGAAACTGAACTTTTTGGTGTTGGCAAGTTTGATGGCCACTAGCTTGTCTCCTCTGGCATCCTTGCAGTGCACTCGGACCAATGACAGAGCAACGTCGGTGCCACAACGAGCAGATGACTTCTTCCATTCCTGCACTCGGCCTGGGATTTGATTCAGTCGAGTAATCAGAGACTCGAGATCCTGTGGGAGTTCCGTCCGAGGCCAGAGTTCAGCATCAATCCGCGTGTTTGCCGCCTTCAGTCGAGCGAGATAATCCACAACACTGTCCAGGCGAGACTCCAACCGCAGCACATTCACTTCAACGTCATCTTTCATAGGAGAGTTTATGGGGTCAGGACCTGTCTCGACCCGCCCAGTTTCTGCTTCGAAGTCTTGGCAAAGTTCTCCACAGTCGGAAAGGAAGTTAGTCGACAGTTTAGCAAGACGTGTCAGTCGGCATCAACAAATCAGCCAAACAAGAGAAAATACCTTCAAGCTTGAAGACCAACTTCGCTGCAAGCTGCCCCAGAAAAGACTCCAATTTTCCCTTCTTGGCCTTGAGACTTCCAACTTCGTTAGTCAAGCTTTCCTTGTCTTTCTTAAGTTGTGCAACCTCCTGGTTAGCTTCATAAATGCCATTCTTCAACTTGGAGTTCTCCTCTTCCAACATGTTGACTGAGGCCAACTTCTTGTTCGCAAGTGTCGTTTTCTCTCGCGCCTCCTTATGTGCCACGACAAGATCTTGATCCTTCTTCTCCAGAGCCTGCTTCATTTTCTCCAAAGAAATAACATTCTTCAGACGAGCTTGAAGTTGACGATTTTCACTACACACATCTGTTCGAGTGGAGTCACTCAGTTCAAAGAGACTAAAAAAAGATAGAGTCATAAGATGGACAGTCGACGAGTGGTTACCTCCCATGATAGCTGCTTCGTCCTGGGCCTTCTTGAGGTTCTTCTGGGCCAGTTCCAGATCAAGGTTGAGGCTGATCTGCTTCTTCTCCAGTTGAGAAAATTGGGCTCCATGATCACAAGACTTCTGCAGTCAGCAAATAAGATATGTCAGTCGATAGAAACAACAGTCAATCACAATGGAAGTTGCTCTAAGACTACCGCTGAATCAAACATTCAACAGTAGTCTCGGTGACTACACCCAGTGGGTACATTTGGCGTGCCCCCACTGGTCCAGTTCTACACTCGGCATGGTCTGCCCAGCATGAGTAAAAAAACAAGGGCGATTCTCAGACCCCGACCGAATCCCAGCAGTCGACCGCGGTCTCAGGGACTACACCCAGTGGGTGCACTCTACGTGCCCCCACTGGTTCAGAAAAACACTCGACTCAACCTAGTCGACTCAAGTGGAAGAACTGTTCAACTCTAAGTCAGAAACACCCCAGTGGGTGCTTGGAAGGGAAATGCATACCCATGATAGATGCACCTAAAAGGTTCCAAAACTCTCATCCAAGGACGCCGTACGGACAATGAAGCAACAGTCGCAACTATCACTACTCAAGAGACCAGTCGGAAACCAACGAAACTTGACGTTGGCTTGCAGAGCAGTGCTGGGATTGTAGGCAACCTTATTACCCTCATGTACCACCTTCATCTGCTCCATCGCAAGGTTTGCCTGGAGAAGGGCCTCCCTGGCGGCACTCGGCGGGTCGATTGGAGTATGGTAGGCAGCGAAGAGCGATGGTGGCAGCACAGTCGGAGTTGTCATAGGGTCGGAAGCATGGAGTTGTACTGGAGCGGCAGAGGCCTGAGTAGCTGACCCCGAAGGACGGTCAGTCAACATTGGATTGCCAAAGGTAACATTGGTCTGAGCCGGATCTCCGGATCGCTGGACCACTGTCTCAGGCACCGATGTCGACTAAGGCACATGACCCTCGGTCATCCTCCCGCTGGAGGCCCTGCCCCTCCTTCTTCTCTCCCTCACAGGCACTTCTTCTTCGTCATCCGGAAGCTCAATGACGTCCCACAGAGCTGCAACAAAAAGCAACCTTAAGAGTTTAATCGACCAACAACCCAGTCGACCGAATAAATTCAAGTTGGACAGAGCGTACCAGCTTTGGAAGTGTCCGCGTCATCGGGATCCTCATCACCTGGGACCTTGTCAACATCCATGGAAGTCACATAAGTTGCAGCGCTAAAAAAGTTCATAACCCACTCGGTCAGAGTAGAAGTATGAATCGGTAGAAAAAAATGCAGAAAGATAGAGCACTCATCCAAAGGTAACAGGAGCGTCCATCTTGATCTTGGGCAAGGTCTTCCAAGGCTTCAAAGGGGCCACCTTGGGTTGCTTGGTGACCTTCTCCATCGGCTCAGGAGTTGAAGTCCGAGTGCGCTTCTGTGCTTGGGTACTCGGAGCCACGGTCTTGCACTACAAAAAAATACACTTCCGTGATGATACGTGTTTGTCACAGTAGGCCGCATTTTCTGTCATGCATGTACATCCATGACGATTTTATGACAGAATCAAGATAGTCATACATGTGTTGTCGTAGAAGTGTTCCATGATATTACCAAAATTATCATCACGGAAGTGTCCACTTCCATGACGATAAATCGCGTGTCACAGAAGTGCTTTCGTCAAGGGTGACCGACATGTGGCATCCACCATAACGGAACACCGTTAAGCTATCGGGTCGGGTTTTGGATCCGATAACCCGTTAACAGCCCAAACCAATGGGGGTTTTCCACGTGTAAAATCATCATTGGCTGGAGGAAACACGTGTCGGCTCATCGTTGGCACACATGTCCTCCACTCATTGGACAGAATGCGCCTATGATACGTCAACACGTGGCACGGCCCAACAGAGGCCCATTCATGTGAAAAGGCCGGCCCATTGACTTGGTCAAAAGGTGGCGGGCCGGCCCATGGAAAGCCTGTTAACGCCCTATCCGCATATAGCCCATTTATAGCCCTCTAACCCAAGGCCCGTTACACCCTTTCACTACTAGAGAAAAGCTTACCAGTAGCGCTTGTTTTTGTGCTACTAGTAGCGCGGGTACCAACGCTACTGCTACGACGCTACAGCTATTTTCTAGCAGTAGCGTGTTTATAGACCAGCGCTACTGGTAAGTTCAACTACTAGTAGCGCGTTTTTAGGCCAGCACTACTGCTAACATTTATGTTTTCTTTTTAATATTTTGGCGTTGTACATGTTTAAAAAGATATATCTTTTATACAATAACAACTCATCATGAACTAGTCTGTTTAAATAGCATATTCATTACCAGTAGTCATCACCACCAAACAATGTTCGTCAATGAGACATCATATATATAACAAGTTGGTCACTAGTCATAATCACAACTCCTCATCCTCCTCATCAACTCTAACACATTATAGCACATAATAACACATTCTACCTAGGACCTACTCCTCTCATAGGACCTACTCTACCCTCTCTTAGGTAAAATATCATAAAACAAGATAGGCATTGACTCTTCATTAAGGAAACTGAACTCTCCATAATGAAGAACGGAGATCATCCTGTCTCCAAGTCTTGGCCTACGCACAATGTTGCTTCCAAGTAGCTCTCTAAGATGGTTGAAACATTTTTTCCAATCATTTATTATCATGGCTTCCTCGCTTTTAGAAATCCGGTATGGACAGGAGTGATGTGGATACTGTGGCTGACCTGGCCGTGGTGGCCGTAAGCTCATAACTTCAACGCGACCTCTTGGGAAGATCAGATGAGGCACACAATCTATCGGGACTTTCTGTTCAAAAACATAGTAATAACTTTTTAGTTAGCAATGTAGTTAGCAATGTTCAAAGATGCACGGATGTCGTAATAGTAGAAAATCTTACCATGATATCTCCATTGATGTTACCGTAGCACACCGCGTGCACTAGTGGCACATATGGACCATAATTTTGAGGAATTCAATAACAGCTATTGTAATTCTCAAGATCAGTAAAAAAGTGATAAGACCATCTTTCTCCTTATAAGTTAATTGTGCTTCATCATTGTAGTAGTAGGTTCTGTCTACCATCTTCCGTACATTTTTTGAAGAATGAAAATAAGCTGTCAAATATTTGGAAATTAACAATATAAATTACTTAGTAAATATGTTTAAGAAACTCACACAGCGGTAGAACTGGAAGCGTGTCAACAAGGACCCAAATGGTCATATCATTGTTGTCGATGTCAGGATCACCAAGATCGAAGGTGAGAAGCATACCCTCATGAAAACCATACGCCTTGGAAAGGGCTTCCCAATTCGGGCAACCAAAATTGGATGAGTTCACAGAATTGTATAGTTTTACAGCAAAATCATAACCATGATGGGTCCTTAGATCAATTATCTTTGTCTCCGTGCTTTCATGATCTTCAAAACTCATCTTCTCCAAGACATAGCGTCTTGCATGGCATGGGATAAGCTAGTCGAATTGTAAAAGACGGAAATTACACGTTGAAGAAGTAGAGAAGTCGTGCAAAAATAACATAAAAAACTTGTCATCGTTGCGTACCGTATCAACATCGAAGGTCTCTTGGAGCTTGATGCTGAAGCGCCGACCTTCTACCAGGTGAGGCTTGTCGCACATACCGCGCTTATCTTCGCAGTAATCGCACATAGCGAATTCCCTTTCGTCGTCAGACATTTCCTAATAGGTAATTAATAATCCATCATGAATACATATGTAGTAGTTTGTAGCACGAACCGTGCTCATCTTTTGCATTCAATAAGCAAATAACTAATGGGTAATTATTAATCCATCATGGAATATATATATATAGTAGTTTGTAGCAAAGATCATCATATAATAAGACTAATACATCTCGAATAATTGCTCCTCTATGTTCAGTGGGCCACGGTGGACACCCAAAGAGAAGGAACCATCACCGGATCATAGCTCCGGTGAGATCCCCAAATAATCTGCCAGGTATTGGAGAACCGGCCGTTCGCTAACACAACCAAGTAGCGCTGGACGTGCGCGTTCTCCTCCGTGACACGATGTTGAACCACCTGTGTGGGGGACTGAAGCCTCTCCACCGATGCAGGCCCACGTGACCGCCACCAAAGAAGCTCCGGGTCGACGACGGGCTGGCTCCTCACTAAGCTGCGCTCACCAGAAGGTAGCACAACCCAGTACCAGCCCGGCGGAGCCCAGTCCCGGACATGGCCCCTCGGCTCAAGCAGGAGTCCTCCGCCGAGTCGACGACGAGGATGCGGGATAGGCATCGTCGACGTCGAGAACAAAATGCTTAATTATGAAAACAAAATTAATAAACACTTAGCAAAATTTGACATGAGCTTTGCTAAAAACAGGACCAATCGAGCGCCTGAAACTTGCCAGAACGTAAACGAATCGACATTTCTGGCAAAACATAGGCCACTCAGAAAAATATGACATGTCCAAAATGTGACATGTTCAAAACATGACATGTCCACTGCAAATTTGCATATAACAGGAAAAATTGCTTTAACTAAAAAAATAACAACAATTGCTTTGACTAAAAAAATACCTAGAATTCTGTTAACTACACCTAAAACAACTAAAACACCTAAAATTCTGTTAACTGCACCTAAAACAACTAAAACACCTAAAACTCTTTTAAATACACTTAAAACACCTAAATTCTATTAACTAGACCTAATTAAAAACCTAGCTGAATTTTTGTCCTAACTTTAAAACCTAACTAAATTTAAAAACCTAGGGCTCATACGAATTAACTAGGGTTCATACCTAATCTGTCCTAGCAAGGGTTCGATCATAACCTACATTACTCTAATAACCTACATTTTTTCAACTACATAGGATTCAAAATAACTACTCTAATAACTATAACTAGGGAGGGAGGGAGGAGGAGGAAGGAGGAAGGAGGGAGGAATACCTATCGGTGGAGGAGGGCCGGCGCGGGGGCCGGGGCGGCGGGCGGAGGAGGAGGCCGACGCGGGGGAGCTGGGCGGCCGGCGGGGAGGAGGGCCGGCGAGGGTGGCCGACGCAGGAAGGAGGGCCGGCGCGGGGGACGGCAGTGTGAGGGGGTCGACGGCGGCGTACGGGGGGATGAGGGAGGAGTGCAGAGTGTGAGTGAGAGATGAGGCCGGGCCGGGGGGCGCGGGGGGAGGTAGTGGGCTTAACAGCTGCGCGGGCAATGGGCCAGCGCTACAGCTAAGCCCACTAGCTGTAGCGCTGGTTGGGCGAAAAGCGCTGCTAACATTTATTGATCAGGGGGTGTGTTGTTTTACACTTAGCAGTAGCGTGGGGCTAGATAACAGGCGCTGCTGCTAACAGTTACCAGTAGCGCTCTTTCTAGGCGGCACTACTACTAACTACTAGTAGCGTAGGGTCATAAACAAACGCTACTGGTAAACTTCTATCTATAAGCGTTTTCCTAGTAGTGTATCCGAATTAGGCCCAGTAGCGTCATCTGGGCCATCCAATATGATTCCAGCCCGTTTTCACTTCTGGTCCATGTATGGCCCATGACGTCTTTCGGCCCATATGAGGCCCTTTGTAACTCTTGCCCCATTAACGGCCCGTGGTGAAACTGGCCCGCAGTGAACAGTGTATCACTTTATACCCATTAACGGCCCGTGTATGGCCCATTACTATATATAGGGCCCCAAGGGGGGCGCCGGCCCTAGGAGATCCAATCTCCAAGGGGGCGGCGGCCAGGGGGGAAACTTGCCCCCCAAGCCAGGTGGAGGTGCCCCCACCCCTAGGGTTTCCAACCCTAGGTGCAAGGGGGGCCAAGGGGGGGGGGCGCACCAGCCCACCAGGGGCTGGTTCCCCTCCCACTTCAGCCCATGGGGCCCTCCGGGATAGGTGGCCCCACCCGATGGACCCCTAGGACCCTTCCGGTGGTCCCGGTACAATACCGGTGAACCCCGAAACTTTCCCGATGGCCGAAACCTGACTTCCTATATATAATTATTCATCTACGGACCATTCGGGAACTCCTCGTGACGTCCGGGATCTCATCCGGGACTCCGAAACACTTTTGGGTTACCGCATCCTAATATCTCAACAACCCTAGCATCACCGAACCTTAAGTGTGTGACCCTACGGGTTCGGGAGACATGCAGACATGACCGAGATGACTCTCCAGTCAATAACCAACAGCGGGATCTGGATACCCATGTAGGCTCCCACATGCTCCTCGATGATGTCATCGGATGAACCACGATGTTGAGGATTCAATCAATCTCGTATACAATTCCCTTTGTCAATCGGTACGTTACTTGCCCGAGATTCGATCGTCGGTATCCCAATACCTCGTTTAATCTCGTTACCGGCAAGTCACTTTACTCGTACCGTAATGCATGATCCCGTGACTAGACACTTGGTTACATTGAGCTCAATATGATGATGCATTACCAAGTGGGCCTAGAGATACCTCTCTGTCATACGGAGTGACAAATCCCAGTCTCGATTCGTGCCAACCCAACAGACACTTTCGGAGATACCCGTAGTGCACCTTTATAGTCACCCAGTTACGTTGTGACGTTTGGCACACCCAAGGCACTCCTACGGTATCCGGGAGTTGCACAATCTCATGGTCTAAGGAAATGATACTTGACATTTGGAAAAGCTCTAGCAAAACAAACTACACGATCTTGAGCTATGCTTAGGATTGGGTCTTGTCCATCACATCATTCTCCTAATGATGTGATCCCGTTATCAATGACATCCAATGTCCATAGTCAGGAAACCATGACTATCTTTTGATCAACGAGCTAGTCAACTAGAGGCTCACTAGGGACATGTTGTGGTCTATGTATTCACACGTATATTACGATTTCCGGACAACACAATTATAGCATGAATAACAGACAATTATCATGAACAAGGAAATATAATAATAACCATTTTATTATTGCCTCTAGGGCATATTTACAACAGTCTCCCACTTGCACTAGAGCCAATAATCTAGTTACATTGTGATGAATCGAACATCCATAGAGTTCTGGTGTTGATCATGTTTTGCTCTAGGGAGAGGTTTAGTCAAAGGATCTGCTACATTTAGGTCCGTATGTACTTTACAAATATCTATGTCTCCATCTTCTACATTTTCATGAATGGAGTTGAAGCGACGCTTGATGTGCCTGGTCTTCTTGTGAAACCCGGGCTCCTTGACAACTGCAATAGCTCCAGTGTTGTCACAGAAGAGTGTGATCGGCCCCGACGCATTGGGTATGACTCCTAGGTCGGTGTTGAACTCCTTCACCCAGATTGCTTCATGCGCTGCCTCCGAGGCTGCCATGTACTCTGCTTCACATGTAGATCCTGCCACGACGCTTTGCTTGCAACTACACCAGCTTACTGCCCCACCATTAAAAATATACATGTATCCGGTTTGTGACTTAGAGTCATCCAGATCTGTGTTAAAGCTAGCGTCGACGTAACCCTTTACAACGAGCTCTTTGTCACCTCCATAAACAAGAAACATATACTTAGTCCTTTTCAGGTACTTTAGGATGTTCTTGTCCGCTGTCCAGTGTTCCATGCCGGGATTACTTTGGTACCTTCCTACCAAACTTACGGCAAGGTTTACATCAGGTCTGGTACACAACATGGCATACATAATAGACCCTATAGCTGAGGCATAGGGGATGACACTCATCTTTTCTCTATCTTCTGCCGTGGTCGGGCATTGAGCTGAGCTCAATTTCACACCTTGCAACACAGGCAAGAACCCCTTCTTAGACTGATCCATATTGAACTTCTTCAATATCTTATCAAGGTATGTGCTTTGTGAAAGACCTATGAGGCGTCTCAATCTATCCCTATAGATCTTGATGCCTAGTATGTAAGCAGCTTCTCCAAGGTCCTTCATTGAAAAACACTTATTCAAGTAGGCCTTAATGTTGTCCAAAAGTTCTATATCATTTCCCATCAAAAGTATGTCATCTACATATAATATGAGAAATGCTACAAAGCTCCCACTCACTTTCTTGTAAACGCAGGCTTCTCCATAAGTCCGCATAAACCCAAACGCTTTGATCATCTCATCAAAGCGAATGTTCCAATTCCAAGATGCTTGCACCAGCCCATAAATGGATCGCTGGAGTTTGCATACCTTGTTAGCATTCTCAGGGTCGACAAAACCTTCCAGCTGCATCATATACAGTTCTTCCTTAAGATAGCCATTAAGGAATGCCGTTTTGACATCCATTTGCCATATCTCATAATCATAGTATGCGGCAAATGCTAACATGATTCGGACGGACTTTAGCTTTGCTACGTGAGAGAATGTCTCATTGTAGTCAACCCCTTGAACTTGTCGATAACCCTTAGCGACAAGTCAAGCTTTATAGATGGTAACATTACCATCCGCGTCCGTCTTCTTCTTAAAGATCCATTTGTTTTCTATCACTCGCCGATCATCGGGTAAGTCTGTCAAAGTCCATACTTCGTTTTCATACATGGATCCTATCTCAGATTGGATGGCTTCAAGCCATTTGTTGGAGTCTGGGCCCACCATCGCTTCTTCATAGTTCGAAGGTTTACCATTGTCTAACAACATGATTTCCAGGACAGGGTTGCCATACCACTCTGGTGTGGAATGTGTCCTCGTGGACCTACGAAGTTCATTAGTAACTTGATCTGAAGCACCTTGATCATCATCATTAATTTCCTCTCTAGTCAGTGCAGGCACCATAAGAACAACTTCCTGAGCTGCGCTACTTTCCGGTTCAAGAGGTAGTACTTCATGAAGTTCCACTTTCCTCCCACTTACTTCTTTCGAGAGAAATTTTTTTATCCAGAAAGAACCCGTTCTTGGCAACAAAAATCTTGCCTTTGGATCTGAGGTAGAAGGTATACCCAATGGTTTCCTTAGGGTATCCTATGAAGACGCATTTTTCTGACTTGGCTTCGAGCTTTTCAGGTTGAAGTTTCTTGACATAAGCATCGCATCCCCAAACTTTTACAAACAACAGCTTAGGTTTCTTCCCAAACCTTAATTCATACGGTGTCGTCTCAACGGATTTAGACGGTGCCCTATTTAAAGTGAATGTAGTTGTCTCTAGAGCGTATCCCCAAAAAGATAGTGGTAAATCGGTAAGAGACATCATAGATCGCACCATATCCAATAAAGTGGGATTACGACGTTCGGACACACCGTTACGCTGAGGTGTTCCAGGCGGCATGAGTTGTGAAACGATTTCACATTTCCTTAAGTGCGTACCAAATTCGTGACTTAAATATTCTCCTCCACGATATGATCGTAAGAACTTTATCTTTCAGTCACGTTGATTCTCTACCTCATTCTAAAATTCCTTAAACTTTTCAAAGGTCTCAGACTTGTGTTTTATCAAGTAGACATACCCATATCTACTCAAGTCGTCAGTGAGAGTCAGCACATAACAATATCCTCCGCGAGCCTCAACGCTCATTGGACCGCACACATTAGTATGTATGATTTCCAATAAGTTGGTTGCTCGCTCCATTGTTCCGGAGAATGGAGTCTTGGTCATTTTTCCCATGAGGCATGGTTCGCATGTGTCAAATGATTCATAATCGAGAGACTCTAAAAGTCCATTAGCATGGATATTCTTCATGCGCTTGACACCAATGTGACCAAGGCGGCAGTCCCACAAGTATGTGGGACTATAGTTATCAACTTTACATCTTTTGGTATTCACACTATGAATATGTGTAACATCACGTTCAAGATTCATTAAGAATAAACCATTGACCATCAGTGCATGACCGTAAAACATATCTCTCATATAAATAGAACAACCATTATTCTCGAATTTAAATGAGTAGCCATCTCATATTAAACGAGATCCAGACACAATGTTCATGCTCAAAGCTGGCACTAAATAACAATTATTAAGGTTTAAAACTAATCCCGTAGGTAAATGTAGAGGTAGCGTGCCGACAGCGATCACATCGACCTTGGAACCATTCCCGACGCGCATCGTCACCTCGTCCTTCGCCAGTCTCCGCTTATTCCGCAGCTCCTGCTTTGAGTTACAAATTTGAGCAACCGCACCGGTATCAAATATCTAGGAGCTACTACGAGTACTGGTAAGGTAGACATCAATTACATGTATATCACATATACCTTTGGTGTTGTCGGCCTTCTTGTCCGCTAAGTATTTGGGGCAGTTCCGCTTCCAGTGTCCGCATCCCTTGCAATAAAAGCACTCAGTCTCAGGCTTGGGTCCATTCTTTGGCTTCTTCCCGGCAACTGGCTTACCGGGCGCGGCAACTCCCTGCCGTCCTTCTTGAAGTTATTCTTACCCTTGCCTTTCTTGAACTTAGTGGTTTTATTCACCATCAACACTTGATTATCCGTTTTGATCTCTACCTCCGCTGATTTCAGCATTGAATATACCTCAGGAATGGTCTTTTCCATCCCCTGCATATTGAAGTTCATTACAAAGCTCTTGTAGCTCGGTGGAAGCGAATGAAGGATTCTATCAATAAACGCGTCATCCGGGAGATTAACTCCCAGCTGAGTCAAGCGGTTGTGCAACCAGGACATTTTGAGTATGTGCTCACTGACAGAACTATTTTCCTCCATCTTACAACTGAAGAACTTGTCGGAGACTTCATATCTCTCGACCCGGGCATGAGCTTGGAAAACCATTTTTAGCTCTTCGAACATCTCATATGCTCCGTGTTGCTCAAAACACTTTTGGAGCCCCGGTTCTAAGCTATAAAGCATGCCGCACTGAACGAGGGAGTAATCATCAGCATGAGACTGCCAAGCGTTCATAACGTCTTGGTTCTCTGGGATGGGTGCTTCAACTAGCGGTGCTTCTAAGACATAATCTTTCTTTGCAGCTATGAGGATGATCCTCAGGTTCCGGACCCAGTCCGTATAGTTGCTGCCATCATCTTTCAGCTTGGTTTTCTCTAGGAACGCGTTTAAGTTGAGGGCAACATTAGCGTGGGCCATTTGATCTATAAGACATATTGTAAAGATTTTAGACTAAGTTCATGATAATTAAGTTCATCTAATCAAATTATTCAATGAGCCCCGACTCAAACAGACATCCCTCTAGTCATCTAAGTGAAACATGATCCGAGTCAACTAGGCCGTGTCCGATCATCATGTGAGACGGACTAGTCGACATTGGTGAACATCTTCATGTTGATCGTATCTTCTATATGACTCATGCTCGACCTTTCGGTCTTCCGTGTTCCGAGGCCATGTCTGTACATGCTAGGCTCGTGAAGTCAACCTAAGTGTATTGCGTGTGTAAATCTGGCTTACACCCGTTGTATTCGAACATTAGGATCTATCACACCCGATCATCATGTGGTGCTTCGAAACAACGAACCTTCGCAACGGTGCACAGTTAGGGGGAACACTTTCTTGAAATTATTGTGAGGGATCATCTTATTTAAGCTACCATCGTTCTAAGCAAATAAGATGTAAAACATGATAAACATCACATGCAATCAAATAGTGACATGATATGGCCAATATCATATTGCTCCTTTGATCTCCATCTTCGGGGCGTCATGATCATCTTCGTCACCGGAAGGACACCATTATCTCCATCATCATGATCTCCATCATCGTGTCTCCATGAAGTTGCTCGCCAACTATTACTTCTACTACTATGGCTAATGGTTTAGCAATAAAGTAAAGTAATTACATGACGTTTATTCATTGACACGCAGGTCATACCATAATTAAGACAACTCCTATGGCTCCTGCCGGTTGTCATACTCATCGACATGCAAGTCGTGATTCCTATTACAAGAGCATGATCTCATACATCACATATATATCATTCATCACAAACTTTTGGCCATATCACATCACAAAAGCAAATGCTGCAAAAACAAGTAAGACGTCCTCTAATTGTTGTTGCATGTTTTTACGTAGCTTCTATAGGTTTCTAGCAAGAACGTTTCTTACCTACGTAAAACCACAATGTGATATGCCAATTTCTATTTACCCTTCATAAGGACCCTTTTCATCGAATCCGCTCCAACTGAAGTGGGAGAGACAGACACCCGCTAGCCACCTTATGCAACTAGTGCATGTTGGTCCATGGAACCTGTCTCACGTAAGTGTACGTGTAAGGTTGGTCCGGGCCGCTTCATCCCACGATGCCGCCGAAGCAAGATAAGACTAGTAGTGGCAAGAAAATTGACAACATCTATGACCACAACAAATTTGTGTTCTACTCGTGCATAGAAACTATGCATAGACCTAGCTCACGATGCCACTGTTGGGGAACGTTGCAGAAAATAAAAAAATTCTACGCTTCACCAAGATCAATCTATGGAGTTCATCTAGCAACGAGAGAGAGGAGTGCATCTACATACCATTGTAGATCGCGAGCGGAAGCGTTCAAGAGAACGGGGTTGAGGGAGTCGTACTCGTCGTGATCCAAATCACCGATGATCCTAGTGCTGAACGGACAGCACCTCCGTGTTCAACACATGTACGGTTGGGGAAGACGTCTCCTCCTTCTTGATCCAGCAAGGGGGAAGGAGAGGTTGATGGAGATCCAGCAGCACGACGGCGTGGTGGTGGATGCAGCTGCGATCTCGGCAGGGCTTCGCCAAGCTCTACGGGAGGGAGAGGTGGCGCAGAGGGAGAGGGAGGCGCCACAGACTTAAGGTGCGGCTGCCCTCCCTCCCCCCACTATATATAGGGCTCCTAGGGGGGGCGCCGGCCCTAGGAGATCACATCTCCAAGGGGGCGGCGGCCAGGGGGGAAACATGCCCCCCAAGCCAGGTGGAGGCGCCCCACCCCTAGGGTTTCCAACCCTAGGCGCAAGGGGGGGGGGTCAAGGGGGGGTGCACCAGCCCACCAGGGACTGGTTCCCCTCCCACTTCAGCCCATGGGGCCCTCCGGGATAGGTGGCCCCTCCCGGTGGACCCCCGGGACCATTCTGGTGGTCCCAGTACAATACCGGTGACCCCCGAAACTTTCCCGATGGCCGAAACCTGACTTCCAATATATAATTCTTCACCTTCGGACCATTCCGGAACTCCTCGTGACGTCCGGGATCTCATCCGGGACTCCGAATAACTTTCGGGTTAACGCATACTAATATCTCAACAACCCTAGCATCACCGAACCTTAAGTGTGTAGACCCTACGGGTTTGGGAGACATGCAGACATGACCGAGACGACTCTCCGGTCAATAACCAATAGCGGGATCTGGATACCGATGTTGGCTCCCACATGCTCCTCGATGATCTCATCGGATGAACCACGATGTCGAGGATTCAATCAATCCCGTATACAATCCCCTTTGTCAATCGGTACATTACTTGCCCGAGATTCGATCGTCGGTATCCCAATACCTCGTTTAATCTCGTTACGGGCAAGTCACTTTACTTGTACCGTAATGCATGATCCTGTGACCAGACGCTTGGTCACATTGAGCTCATTATGATGATGCATTACTGAGTGGGCCTAGAGATACCTCTCCATCATACGGAGTGACAAATCCTAGTCTCGATTCGTGCCAACTCAACAGACACTTTCGGAGATACCCGTAGTGCACCTTTATAGTCACCCAGTTACGTTGTGACGTTTTGGCACACCCAAAGCACTCCTACGGTATCCGGGAGTTGCACAAACTCATGGTCTAAGGAAATGATACTTGACATTTGGAAAAGCTCAAGCAAAACGAACTACACGATCTTGAGCTATGCTTAGGATTGGGTCTTGTCCATCACATCATTCTCCTAATGATGTGCTCCCGTTATCAATGACATCCAATGTCCATAGTCCGGAAACCATGACTATTTGTTGATCAACGAGCTAGTCAACTAGAGGCTCACTAGGGACATGTTTGTGTCTATGTATTCACACGTGTATTACGATTTCCGGATAACACAATTGTAGCATGAATAACAGACAATTATCATGAACAAGGAAATATAAAAATAACCATTTTATTATTGCCTCTAGGGCATATTTCCAACAGACCTTCGACCTGTACGCCGACCAACTCCTCCTGACTGTCGCCTCGGGCGAATCTTTCTGCTCCATCGCCCAGAGGAGATACTCGATGAACTTGGAGGACTGCGGCGTGACTACCGTCGAGGAGTACATGTACATCGCCGCCATCTCGCTCTTTCGCATACATTTCCACATGGCCCGCACCGTCTTCGAAATCTCCCACTCATTGTCAAACCAAGTAAGGATCTCCTTCAACCTGGCTAACTTTGCCTGGTCGCCGCCGGCGATCTGCCTGATTCGCTGCTGCATTCTCTCCATAGATGTCCTTTTGAGTGGTCCGGTGCTAGCTTTCGAAGATGGGAGGAGAGACGGTGGTCTTCCAATAGGGAAGAGGGAGAGGCGAGACAGTGGTTTTGGAATGGAGATGATGGAGAGGAGAGGAGGTGGTTTTGAAATGGAAAAGATCACAAGAGGGAGAGGCGAGACGGTGGTTTTGGAATGAAGATGATGGAGAGGAGAGGAGGTGGTTTTGCAATGCAGAAGAGGGAGAGGAGCGTGCGTCAGCGATTTAGGATTGGACGAGAGGGCCGGCACGCTGTGACCGGATCAAAATCAAAATCAATTTACCCTTCAATCAAAATCAAACTAGCCTCCCTTTTATTCTGGGTCATAATTGACCATGATTTTCGCACATAAAATATATGTTATACGTTGCAAAAATAATATTATTTGAAAGTACATTCAGATATGAACCAAACGATACAATTTTTGGTGACATGCATTCACTTTTTGCTTGTCAAATACAATACATGGTCAAAATTTGACCCAAAATACGCAAAACAACAAAAAAATACTTCCACGACCAGCGCCGCTCTTTCGCTCTTCACCTCTTAAACCACCGCTCCTCCTCTCCTGTTCCAATCTAAATCCAGCGCCACTCCTCTCCTCTTCCATTTCAAAACCACCGCCCCTCCTCTCCTGTTCTAGTCCAAAACCAGCGTCGCTCCTCTCCCGTTCTAATCCAAAACCAGCGCTGCTCCTCTCCTCTTCCATTCAAAAAACACCGCCGACGAGTGAATGTGCTGTGATAAGTAGATATATGGAGGAGTACAACCGATATTGAGGATCGCAGACGGTGACCCTGTGAAGCTAGTTAGGATGTTGGAGATACAGTCTTGGTTTGACAACAAGGACCAACTAGCGGCGACGGCGACATCCATGGCCAAATATCTGCAACAGAGCGAACCGGAGGGATTCACGTGGGAGTACATAGAGCTTCTCCTCTGGCCAATGGAGCAAACAGATTCACCGAATCCGACCGTGAGGGAGCGGTGGTGGGAGTATCGATCCCAGACGGAGCATCCACCAAGATTGAAGGATCGAGCATCTACACGGTGCCGTTTGTGAGGGTGTCCTTCCAGAGCGAGCCGGTGGAGTCTTCCTTGACCGAACCCAACTACAAGAGGAGAAAAGCAGTTGGCCCGACGATGCTTCCCCGCCATCCTCTCCCTCGCCGTTCACATCATCTCACGGGGCGGCTGTCTGCCGACGAGGAATAGGAGGGGACTGCCCCTCGAGCCCAATAGTCGGGCAGATTGTGAATTGTCAGGAGGAGCTTAGGGTTGTTAGTATTTGCAGGTTGTGAATTGTGTTTTGTGTTGTGTATTTTGAGAGTACTTTCATATATGAATGTCTTTTGAATTTCAGATTTGTAGTATTGAGCATATGAAGTATTTTATGAATTCTAGAGATCTATTTTTAGCACTTAAAAAAATGTAGTTTTGTAGGTGTATAAAAGTGTAGACAATGTGATCTCAGAGAAGAAACTGCAAGTTTCAGTTTCAGATAAGAAACTGCAAGTTCAATTTTAGATAAGAAACTGCAACTTTCAGAGGCAGAGCATTTATATTAACATGACCTTTTCAAACAGGGTTAACATCATGTTGGAAGTTTTATTCATGGTCGAAAATGGAACTACCAGCCAGTTAACAGCATGGTGATCAACATTCATGCATAACACATCTTCATATGATGCACAGTCAAAATTCCCACACAATGTCGAGTGTGCGAAACACATAGAAAACGAGGGACGAAGTTTTGGAAAGTGTTGGACTTGGTGTGCGTAGATGACAATAGGGACTCACATATCAATAAAGGCAGAGGCAAAAAATCTGGAGATATTTTTCCTGCACAGGTGGAATCAAACCCGGGCGGAACAACTGTCGGGTAGTGTCACTTGGCCACTAGGCTAGTTCAGTAGTTTCTTTAATAATAAGGCACTTCCTCAGGTGGTCGGATCCCCTCCTGTTCCTTTGTGCGCTCGCCGCGACGCCGCTGTCTGCCATTGTGAACATGCTGAACAAACGAGAGGAATCTGGAGAGGACTGTACGTGGAGAGGCAGACAGTCGGGACCCACCAGGCCTATGGCCGTACGCAAGCAAGTGCCTCATCAAAAAAATACTTCCTCCTAATGCTATACTGACATAGGGGCCCACGGGTTTGTCAACATAGTTACATTTTTTTAGGTGCTTCAACGTAGTTACTATAGGAGATAAATTCACAACGAAGCTGGGGAGCTGGCAGGTATCATTTATTATCACTGGGGCAGCAAGTATCAGCTGGGTTTTGGGCTGCCCCATCTAGGCTTTCATTTTTAACTTGCGGAGCCCATGACCTCGGATGGGAGGTCCATAGGCCTGTTTGTATTTTCTTGAGGGCCGTCATGTATCGACCGGCCTATGGACCTCCCATCCGAGGTTTTATTTTTCCTGAAACATCGGTAGCCCAATTTATGTATTTTTTTGAAGAAAACGCTGAGGTCTGTTCTATTTTTCTATATAAGAATAGGAATGCCAGGTCCAACTTATGTTTCCCTTCTAACTATATTATATATATTTAAATTATTTTATATGTTATTATATATTATTTTTATTGTCATCATATATTTAACAGATACTTACATACGTAAGAAAACAATATCCCACATCTTATTAACTTATAAAAATAATTTCTTAACAATAAAATCCTGGATTGTTTTGGCACGAAAATCCTAGTGATTGTGTACAAAAGCTTGGTAAGATTTAAGGACAGGTAATAATATCACTTATTATTTAAATATATTTATAACAAAATGCTCAGCCCCTTTTTATTTTTTGATAACATTGCTGGCCCTACCCAACACTACAATTAGAATCAGCCCAACAAAATCGTGTATTTCGAGAAAGTGCAAATGGCCTGTAATTTTTTAGGAAATAAAATAAATGGGCCGCATGGGTGCTACATTATTTGTTCACCTTGCCCAGCTAATGGACAGTAATTAAAAAAAAGATCAAATTGACTGTAAATTCTACCGTGCAAAAAAAAGACTGTAATTTCTGAAAAAATAGGTTGAATACGTGGCACATTTTGGAGGCTGAAATGTGGGCCAATAGGTCAAAGTCAACGCAAGTCGTTGTCAATTTAGTCAAAAAATGATTTTGACATGTTAGCCATTGGATTTACATCCAACGACCCACATCCATCTTCAATCTCTCGTCTTCTTACTCCAGCGCCGCCGGGACCACCTCCCGCCTGCTGTTGCTAGCAGCTCTGCTGAGCACGCTTCGCTATGAAGCGCTACTCCACCGTTGACCAGGCCATGCCTCCACCACTCCACACCTCCTGTTCTTCTCCACCGACTGTCGAACCACACCGCACTAGAACCAGCTAACCCTCGGACATCTCTCCGTCTGCGACTCTACTACCGCGTCTTCCCATCTCCGGGTCGTTGTTGTCCGGGGCCTCGCTGTTGTCCACCATCTTGGATGCGCTCGGTGCGGCGTGGTCAACGTGGTCAAAGAACGACATCATCAGAAGTAGACTTTGCGTGGAGAGGCTGATTGCTGGGTCCACAACCGCACACAAGGAAATGCCTCCTTATTACGCGCAAAATAATGATTCCTCCACCTGACATCTGGGACCCATCGGAAGGTCCTCTGTATTTCGCGAAAAAAACGTGCCCCTCGCTGACAGGTCGGACCCACCAGCTATCTTCACACGCAAGGAAGTGCCTCCTTATTACGCACAAAAAAATAAATACTCCCCCTGCCAGCTGGAACCCAGCATAGTGGGAGGCTAACTTGTGGGCCAACCAAGTTGTCTGGGACGGAGGGCTTTGTCAACTTAGTCAATATGAACGATTCTAGCTCCTGTTACCATACGATGTTCATCCAACGGCCGTAGTGCTTCTTCAACCTCTGGTCTTCTTGCTCCAGCCGCCCAAACCAGCCGGTCGTGCGGCATGCTCCTGCCTCCCGTGGCCGGCTGTGATGCCGCGGAGGCCTCACCGCCCCCTACTACTCCCACCGCTGGCCAGGCCATCCCTCTACTCACCCACACCCCCTGTTATTCTGCGGCGACAGGAGCCTCACACCGCAACCGAACCAGTGAACCCTCGTACTCCTCTCCGTACGGGCTTCCACTGCCGCGTCTTCCTCGCCTCCGCGTCGTCCCCTTCCTAGGCCTCGCCGTCGTCCACCGCCCTGGTGCTCTCGGCACGATGTGGTCAACGTGGTCAAGGGACGACTTCCATCGGAAGAGTACTGTACGTGGAGAGGCTGACAGTTGGGTCCACGGCGGCCGCAAGGAAGTGCCTCCTTATTACGCGCAAAATAATTATTCCTCCACATGACAGCAGGGACCCACCAGACAGGCCACCTTATTTCACGAAAAAAAATGTTTCCCCCTGACTGCTAGGACCCACCAGCTACATCTTCGCACGTAAGGAAGTGCGTCCGAAGAGAAAAACGATTCACCCCCCTGACTGTTGGGACCCACCAACTACATCTTCGCACGCAAGGAAGTGCGTCCGAGCAAAAAAATAAAAAACGATTTGCCTCCAGACTGCTGGGACCCACCATATACATCTTCGCACGCAAAGAAGTGCCTGACAGTAGGGACCCACCTGGTCGAAGCGTATGTAGCGTTGTCATTCTGGTCGTGAACGTATACGTACATACTGTTGGATGTAGAGGCTCACACGTGTCGTCGTAGAGGCACGCACGTACAACGGCCAGGATGCAAAAAAGAAAATACGGCCACGTACGTACATACGGGCGGGGTCTCGAACGCCTACTCGCGCAAATATACGTACGGCTAGGGCTCGTGTACATGGCTTTGTCGGAATGGAGAAACAGCGTCGTCGTCGTGTTCATGGGGAGTCAACCGGCTGGGTCGGAACGGAATGTGTCATCGTGTTCATCGGGAGGGCATGGACGGAACAGGCGATGGAAACGAGGCCTGGCATACCGTAGAACAGAGGAAACGACCTTGTGTTCGACCGGCCACGTTTGAAACGGGATCCTGTTCATTGGGAGGGGTCTGGCGTATCGCAAATCGGAGGAAACGGACTTGTGTTGGACCTCCTATAGTCGAAACGGGGTCCTGTTGATCGGGAGGGGTGTGGCATACCGCAAAACGGACAAAACGGACTTGTGTTGGAGTGGTACGGTTGAAACGGGGGTCCTTTTCATCGGGAGGGGTGTGGCGTACCGCAAAACGGGACTCCACGGGATACTGTTCATCTCCACCGTCGACCTCCTCCAGACTCCACGGGCTACTGTTCATCCACCGTCGACCTCCTCCAGCCTCCACTTGCGACTGTTCATCCACGGGCTCCTGTTCATCCAGCCTCCATCGCGCGCTACTCCATTGGCTACTGTTCAACCACCCCTCTCCACGGGCTCCTATTCAACCACCCCTCCACGGGCTACTGTTCATCCACCCCTCCACTGTCTACTATTCATCCAGCCCTCCATGGGGTCGTCCTATTCATCCATCCCTCCACGGGGTCCTGTTCATCCTCTCCCACCCGGCTCGATCGATTAGGGTCATGTTCATCCAGAGGCAACACCATGGGGTCCTATTCATCCACCCCCACCACTCACTATTCATCCAAAACCCCTGCAACACTCACTGTTCATCCAGAGGCAGCATCGATCGGCTTCAGTTAGCAGCCGTAGCGAAGGAATCGCTCGACCGGGTTCAGTTAACAGCCATCGATCGATTGCTCGGGTTCAGTAACGCGTAGCCTGCAGTGCAGTCGCTCGGGTTCAGTTAGAGCCCAATGCCTCACTTGGGTTCAATTAGAGCCAACGCCTCGCACACACACACATACGTGTACGAGAGAAACGCGCATCGCTCGGCCCCCGACCACCCACCGTAATCGGAAACTCGCCAAAATTTTCCTCGCCCTCGCTTTTACCACGGTTTTTTCCATCATGGACGGCCCAAAGAATGTCATGCAGCTGCGTCTCCGGCCCGCCCAGGAAGAAAAGCCCATTTTCTGTCATGATTTTTTGTCATAGAAGTAGGAGCCCACCACATCTATGATGATATCGGGTTTTGTCACAATTATCGTCATATAAGTGTCATAAGTATGACAGGAAATTTTTTCGTTCAACCCAAAATGTCACGGATGTGTCCTTTTTTGTAGTGTTGACGTGCCCGACCGCCGGATCTTGTAGTTGCTTAGATCGACGCTCTTAGCGAGGTGGTGAGTCGACTACCTCTTCATCGTCTGACTCATCGCTGTCTTCCTCGTCATCATCTTCTGGAGATTGCCACTCTGTGATATCCTCTCCCTCCTGGTCTTGCTCCAGAGCTTGTTCAATTGGGAATTGAGTACATGTCAGTATAAACCTACAAGACAAGAAGTCAATCAAATATCAGTCAGATTCAAAAGCAGTCGCAAGACAAGTTGAAGTACACTCGGAAGACAAGATTGAGTGTCGAATGGATCGACTCTCCTGGCTCCCCTGGGGTTGTCCTTGTTTCCTGTAATGTCGTTCAGCCATAGGGCCACCATCTCGTCCATAACATCCTCTGGGTGTACCCGAGCGGTGTCGTTGGCTCCCGAATACATCCACATCGAGTGGTCACGAGCTTGGAGTGGCTGAATGCGTTGACTGAGAAACACCTCAAGCAGATCCATGCCTGTTACACCCTGACGGACCAACTAGACCACCCTATCGACCGGGGGTCGCAATATCCTGTCAGTAGAACCAGGTCGACTGCCAGCCCCTGACCGACTCGGGAAGTGTCATGGGAGGGAAAGAACTCCTATTCCTCATCTGGATCCCTAACCCCCCCGCACATCTAGATAACGTGCATGAAACCTTCCACCTACCCGTCTCACCAGAAGCGCTTGATGAAATTCAGGATATGCGCTCCCCCTCTCAATGGATCTCCCTCTCGACCTCATTACACGATGTATGGCACTACTCGTGGGGATCGGCGTGCTATCGGCCAAAGGACTACTATAAAAACTACTTCAGGGACGGGGAGGCGCACCATGCCTTCCAACATCTGTGGAAATCACGTTGCACCATGAAGATCAAAGTGTTTGGTTGGTTACTCTTCCTAGACAAGCTCAACACACGCAACATGCTCAAAAGGCGACATTATAACTTTGGTGATAATTTTGACTGCATACTGTGTGGACAACATGTTGAGGAAACTATTGACCATATGATCTTCACTTGCCCGTTCAGTCAAAACTGCTGGGCTAAGCTCAACATTGTTTGGGCGCCTTTTGACAGCCGCCTTGATCTTCTTCAATCTGCAAAAGAATCCTGGCCGCACCCTTTCTTCTTTGAAACATTCCTCACCTCGGCTTGGAGCATTTGGAAAGAGAGAAACATTAAACATTTCATAGGAGTGGATCCTTCGGTTGAGACCTGGCTGGCACGATTCAAAGAGGACCTCCAACTTCTTCAACATAGAGTTAAAGCAGCACGTAGAGCTGACTTTGTCACTTTTTGTAATTCTATTGTTTAGCTCACAACTTACATTGTTATAGAGGTCCTAGCTGCACACTAGGCAAAAAGGTGCACCTTGTAACTTGGCTACGTGATATGTCTATGTAAACACCCCATTTATATAGATATATGAAAAACAGTAGGGACTATTCCCTACTGTGAAATTTCAAAAAAAGTGCGTCCTCTCGTCACTCGAATTCGCTTTCTTCACGGTCTGAGAGCAGATTGAGAAGATGTGTTTGAAAATACCCCAACGCGGTCAACAACCCAAGAACTTCTCACGCATGGACATAGACGCGACGAGGTAAGTGACGGTGTTGGGAGTGAAGTGGTGGAGCTGAGCACCGAAAAAGTTCAAGAAGCACCGGAAAAAAGGATGCGGAGGAAGGGAAAAACCATGGTTGACGTGGGTAGCAAGGAGGACATACTCATCCGACCGCGGCGAGGCTCCCTCTCCCAATCCGGCAGCCTCGCGGCCCCGACAACGATCAACCCGGAGTCAGCCAGCTCCTCCAAATCCTCTGGCCAGAGCGAAGATCGGATCCAATCGCCCTGGATCCAGCCCGGCGGCAGCACGGACCTCGACGACGACCCCCGATTCGTCCTCTTGGCTTTCGCCGGCCCCATTACCTTTTTTGTGAGCTCCAGTGCCGCCGTCTTGTCCTACACCATGGTGGCGGGGCGGCGGCATCGAGGTCAGAGGGAAAAGATGTAGTGGAGAAGCGGAGAAGGAAGAGGGAGAACGAGTGCGCACAGTGCGGACGCCTCGGCCCCGACGCCTTTTAAGGACCCACTTCCAAGTGGCTGACACGTGGGCCCGAGCAATCCTATCAAATCCCGCAACAGTGCGCACTGGGTACGTGGGAAAAAAGGTAGCGTGGAAATCGAGGCGCCCCTGTCTATCCGTCCCGCTTACTGCGGCTCGCTTCGCCTCGTGCGCTTCCCCAAAATTTCAAATCACACAAGATCTGGGATACGCCGTAACCAACCACGCCAAATATTTCACATCAAAGTAGCACTCGATGAGTGCCAGTATAAATCCACTCGACAATTTCTGAATCGATCAAGGCGGCTGAAACGTAGCCAAAGTTTCAGCATGGGCCTACAATCCAGCGTGGGCACTTTCGAAGCATAAGAGTCAAGGCAAGACCAACTTCAATCTTCTTTTGATTCGGACCTCAATCCATTCGGGGGCAAATGATAGTGCCATAGACCTAGGGTAGGGTCATAGGCCTGACCAATACGCCCTACCCCAAGGTCACTACCCTAGAAGCAAAGACATTCAAAGAACAACAGAGAGTACCAATTGAAGTCGTCGAGTGCAATCCACTCGACCAGTCATCCCACTCGGGTACCCCCCCCTCCTGGTGTCACTCGTCCAAGACGAAGCCACTCTACTATATGAGAAACCACTCTACCTACAGAAGACTAGGAGTCACTCAGGATGGCAACGACTAGGCATTCACTCCATAATCTTAAAGGTCATTAAATACACTTTATAGCTGGCGTTACCAGTAACGGCCTATCTTTATGTACATTGAACCCCTATAATGGAGGTGGGCTGGGGTCCTGGCGCACTCTATATAAGCCAGCCCCCTCCTTTGGGACAAGGGTTCGCACCCCCCTGTAACACATACTCCCATATTCCAGTCGGCCGCCTTAGGGCACCGAGACGTCGGGATTTTACCTCCTCTGAGAGGGGCATGAACTCTTAAACTCTTGCGTACAATCTCACTGTAGCTAGGACCTTGCCTCCTCATACGTACCCCCTATTCTTACTGTTAGACTTAGTGCCACGACAGATGCCTTCCGGGGCATCCCCAAGCTTACGGTTTTGGTTGTCCTTGAATTACCTTGGGGTGCCTTGGGAATCCCCAAGCTTAGGCTCTTGCCACTCCTTATTCAAAATCCATCAAATATGAACCCCAAAACTTGAAAACTTCATAACACAAAACTTCAACAGAAAATCTCATGAGCTCCGTTAGTATAAGAAAATAAACCACCACTTTAAGGTACTATAATGAACTCATTCTTTATTTATATTGGTGTTAGACCTAATTTACAACTTCTCTATGGTTCATACCCCCCAATACTACTCATAGGTTCATCAAAATAAGCAAACAACACACGAAAAATAGAATCTGTCAAAAACAGAACAATCTGTAGCAATCTGTAACTTTCGAATACTTCTGTAACTCTAAAAATTCTGAAATAAATTGTTGAACGTGAGGAATTTGTCTATTAATCATCTGCAAAATGAATCAACCTAAAATCACTCTTTTGTAAAAAAAGACAGCTATTCTCGTGAGTGCAAAATTTTCTGTTTTTACAGCAAGATCGCAAAGACTACATCCAAGTCTTCCCAACGATTCTACTTGGCACGAACACTAATTAAAACATAAAACCACATCTAACCAGAAGCTAGATGAATTATTTATTACTAAACAGGAGCAAAAAGTAAAGAACAAAAATAAAATTGGGTTGCCTCCCAACAAGCGCTATCGTTTAATGCCCCTTATTAGGCATAAAAACACGAATATATCTAGGTATTGCTATAATAATGATAGGGCAACTCGCGAAAAATCATCTCATACTCCCTACGTTCAGCAGCAAGTTTTCTTTGTGGTAAACAAAAGTAATCAAAAGGGCCAAATTTAATGTGACAAAAGTCCCCAAGATCAAGCTCGGGAGGAATTGGTTCCTCCCTTGGCCCCTCATATTGCACAACCAATTCATCGTTATAAGAATTATTTTGGAAAAAAGTCATGAGCCTTTGTTCAAGAGAAAAACCTAACCCATTGTTTTGGATAGCAAAATTATCATTAAGTTTAGAAATCCTATCAACTAGAACATCGGTAGGAACCCTTTTTCTAACGTTTTCATTATAAGCAACATGATCTAAAGATCGTAAACGCATTATGTCTTCTTGATTAAAAAGAATTGCTTCTATGGGAGGACAACCAGCATCCAACCTATAATGCACAAAAATTTCATTGGCTTCTTTCATTATAAATCTGAACTCATGTTCTAGAAAGATGGTAGCTGCTCGCTTAACAGAAGAATGCCCAATATTGGAAAACTCTAGAAAAATCCTTTTTATGCAAAGATGCAAGTGGATAAATTGTCTTTCAAGTTCAACTACGAGAAAAGATATAGCATCCACAAGACTACAAGTTCTATGAAGAATGGACCTACCCATAGTGGGAAAAGCACTGGCATAAGTAAAGAAATCTTGAATAACTCTTTTTCCAAATAATATTACCACTACCAATCCGGAACTTTTTAGTATGTAAAATAGTAGGTTCTTAATGAGGATTATCAAAACCATCAAAGTTTCCCCCATTGTTACTACTATCTTTTTAAATGATAACCTCCCCAGTTTCAGACATGCTGGCAACAAACCGCACTAACGAACGAACACACAAGAGACAAGCGAAAAGAGATGAACGGAAGAGGGGCGAAGAAAAGGCAACGGTTGTCGTAAATCGTTTTAGAAGTGGGGGAGAGGAAAACAAGAGGCGAATGGCAAATAATGTAATGCGAGGTAGAAGAGTTTATGATCAATACTTGGTATGTCTTGACTTGGTGTAGATCTCCTCGGCAACGGCGCCAGAAATCCTTCTTGCTAGCTCTTGAGCTTGCGTTGGTTTTTTCCTTCAAGTGGAAAGGGTGATGCAGCGAAGTAGCGTAAGTATTTTCCTCAGTTTTGAGAACCAAGGTATCAATCCAGTAGGAGACGACACACAAGTCACCTAGTACCTGCAGAAACCATCAAGAACCTTACAACCAACGCGATAAAGGGGTTGTCAATCCCTTCATGGTCACTCGCAAAAGTGAGATCTAATAGAGATAGTAAAGTAAATATTTTTGGTATTTTTTGTGTAGATTGGAAAGTAGAGATTGCAAAATAGTAAACAAGATACGATATAAATAAAAGAGATGCAATATAATAAGAAAGAGACCCGGGGGCCATAGGTTTCACTAGTGGCTTCTCTCGAGATAGCATGTATTACGGTGGGTGAACAAATTACTGTCGAGCAATTGATAGACAAGCGCATAATTATGAAGACATCTAAGGCAATGATCATGAATATAGGCATCACTCTGTGTCAAGTAGACCGAAATGATTCTGCATCTACTACTATTACTCCACATATCAACCGCTATCCAGCATGCATCTAGAGTATTAAGTTCATAAGAAAGGAGTAACACATTAAGCAAGATGACATGATGTAGAGGGGTAAACTCAAGCAATATGATATAAACCCCATCTTTTTGTCCTAGATGGCAACAATACAATACGTGCCTTGCTGCCCCTACTGTCACTTCTCCCATTGCAAGAAAGATCAATCTAGTAGGCCAAACTAAACCGATAATTCGAAGAGACTTGCAAAGATGTCAAATCATGCATATGAGAATTCAGAGAAGAACCAAATAATATTCATAGATAATCTTGTTCATAAATCCACAATTCATCGGATCTCGGCAAACACACCGCAAAAGAATATTACATCGAATAGATCTCCAAGAACATCAAGGAGAACTTTGTATTGATAATCAAAGAGAGAGAACAAGCCATCTAGCTAATAACTATGGACCCGAAGGTCTGTGGTAAACTACTCACACTTCATCGGAGAGGCAATGGTGTTGATGTAGAAGCCCTCCGTGATCGATTCCCCCTCCGTCAGATCGCCGGAAAAGGCCCCAAGATGGGATCTCACGGGTACAGAAGGTAGCGGCGGTGGAAAAGTGGTTTCGTGGCTCCCCCTGATGTTTCGAGGGTATAAGTGTATATATAGGCGAAAGAAGTACGTCAGTGGAGCTACGAGGGGCCCACCAGGGTGGGGGGCGCGCCTGCCTCGTGGAGTTCCAAACTTCAAATCCAAGTCTTCTGGATTGCTTTTGGTCCAAGAAAGATCCTCGTGAAGGTTTCATTCCGTTTGGACTCCGTTTGGTATTCCTTATCTACAAAACTCTAAAATAGGCAAAAAAAAAACAGGAACTGGCACTAGGCTTCCCGTTAATAGGTTAGTCCCAAAAGTAATATAAAAGAGCATATTAAAGCCCATTAAGCATCCAAAACAGATAATATAATAGCATGGAACAATCAAAAATTATAGATACGTTGGAGACGTATCACGCTAATGCTTCTTGCAGAAAAGCGCTACTCCTATATTTTCACATACTTTTTTTGCTACGTATTTGCGATGTTTTTGAACTTGTTTTAAAAAGTATTCTAATAATATCATAAACATGCAATATGCTCATCATATCATACACATAATAGTCTCATCATATCATCCAACACAAATCATGTCGTCTCATCATAATCATGATATAGAGATACAACTTAACTGACATGTCTTGAATACAAGCTTCGGCCTAACGTCAACCTTAAGTAACTATCTTCCTCTCTCACGCTAGCGTCAACCTTAAGTAACTATCTTCCGCTTCGGCTCTGCTATCGAACCCTCTGTGGCTGCCGCCCGAAAACCGGTGCACCTGGGCCTGACACTCAGGCCACTCATCATACACTTATTTGCAGTCGATGATTTATGTACCTGCATCGTCACATGAGTCGATAATATGCAACACATATAGCTGAGCAACAAAAAGAGACAGAGTTAGCAAAAATCGAAGCAACATATCATAAGCATAAATAACAAAGTTCATCGTACCCAAACTGCCCTAACTAGAGTGGTCTTCGCTAATTGAGGAGGACAGTTTAATTATATCACAAAGTTTCTTCATGCATAAATTCAAAGCTTCATCATAGAGAAAGTAGTAACTAAACGGACACATTGTCATATATCAATCACTCCAACATGTCATACCATCCTTCCAAACCGGGGAGGAAGTCCCCAAGCAAAGTGAAAGGCTTCAGGTCGAGACGCTGAGCAGCTACGCATGGTCGGACGTCTTCCCTGACATTTTCCCTTCTTCGTAGAACATCTCTGTTTTTTCAAGGACCTCCTTCATGATGATTTGGGCAAGCTCACACTGGATGTGATAGAACTGAGCTCATTGTCGATGATCTGGGACATTTCCTAGTTTCTTTGCCAATTGCAGAATATCGGCATCGCCGGATCTAGGTGACATGTGAAGGTTTTGGTGATCTCGTCTGTACTCCAGCATGTGGTGGAGGACATAGAATCCATCATTGAGAGTGCCTCTCAGTTGCTGGATGCAGCTGAAGTCGGTCTTAGGGCCGAAGTAGGGCGTGCGGTTCCTTGTCTTCTTCAGCGTGATCTATCCAGCCCGTTGGCAGTAGATTAAGATAGCACTGTCGAGAACAGACTTGATGTGGGTGTAATCCTTTTTCTTCATGTTCTTTTAAGCAACTCTACTGATAACCCTCTGTGTATAAGGTTTTCCCTAGTAGTGAGTTATTTACCTAAATGATAAAAATTAGCTTGTAGTGGTCAACTTATGATGATCATTATGGTGAGACATTGTTATATCACTACCATCATGATGAGTTGTTATATCAGTACGATGATGCTGAGTTGTTATATCACTATGATGATGATGAGTTGTTAGATCATTGTTGTTGTATGAAAATTTATATAGGGATGTATAAATATAGTATAAATATGCTGAAATGAAACACAAAGATATAGTAGTGGTACGGTGTAATGCCCAACGCTACTGTTATTTAGTAGTAGCACGCGTCCTACCCCACGCTACTACTAAGAAATGTAGTAGTAGCGCCGGCCGCTACTACTAAAAGTTAGTTGTAGTGTGCTAGCAGTAGCATGGGTCCCCGCGCTACTGCTAGGCCATTACCTCAAGCTACAACTAGGGTTTTTCCTAGTAGTGGTTGGCCTTTGTCGTGGTCATCAAGCAATCCTCAGTAGGTCCAATCCGGTGCCGCGAGGTCCGGGTCGGCGAGAACAAAATCTAGTGCCACCTGCGTTTCACGAAGGAGGAAGAGCACCGGTGATCACCTTCCGACTTGGGGGTGAGGGCTTTGTATCGCTCGGAGAAGAGGAGAACGACCGGCGCGACCTGGCGCCAAAGAGGTAGTATTCCCGCCGGCAGTTTCGCCGGAGAGGGATGCCGCCTTATCCATCTCGTGACACCATCTCCTTCATACACTTTTATTACATCTTTCCATTACTTTTTGACTAGTCGTGTCACACACTACTCAAGTTAATTTTGCCACTCGTCCATCAGAATTTCCATTTTTAGCCCGACAAACTAGGTTTACAATAGTACCCCTTGGTGGGTGGCAGGTGGGAACTGTTCATTTCACCTTTTTGGCCACAGTCGTTTCCCTATTCATGCGACCCCAGCCACAACTCACACCAGCCCTGACTAAATCTAGTCACTAGAATGGCTCTGACGCATTGCCCGCCAACCAGCCTCCATTGTGCCCAGCTCCTTACTCCGCCACAATCTTGAACTCTACTCTCGACGACTATGATGCTTAGATGGCACCGACAATAAATTGGAGAAGCATTGAGGTGATGAAATTGACGGAATCCACAACGACGGCCAGACGATCTTGTATGGACAAATTCATCCTCACTAGTAGCTCTCATGTCGATTTGTCTTGCCAAAATCATTTCCTCGAGACTATGTACAGATTTGCCGCTGCCCTTGAGCACAGCTTCATTTGCATAAACTCCTACTACATTTCGCATAAAAATAACTCCTTCTACTAAATATATGTGAAATTTAAGCTGACTGCATGCTTTAGCTCCTTACTCCTACTACATTTCGCATAAAAATAACTCCTTCTATTATAAGTGTGATTGACCCTTCGTTCAATAATACAAGGTGCATCAGTTTTCACGAACGATTGTTTCACCAATATTACAAAATAAAATATCAATAATTATAATATAAAATATAATATAACTTTTCATGATCGATATGAAGAAACATATATGGTATTGTAGATAGTGATGCATTATTTCTGAAAACATGATCAAACATGCAATAGTTTTTTTTAAAGTAATACACCTTATATTTTGTAACGGAAGGAATTTATGACCAACTTTTGTACGGGCCCCTTTAAAGCAGAAAATTAATTTATACTAATTCAAGACCAACTTTACAAGGGCCCCTTTAAAGTAAATCCCCCGTCTAAAAAGTAGAGTTCTCTAAAACTATCTTGTTAGCTGTATCCAATTCAGCAACGGTGGATGTGGGCCGAAATCACTATTCTGACCTTTTCAGCAATCTTTGTCACAAAATGAACTCGACATGAAAGTATTTCATGATCTGACCCTTTTAGCAACGCCACAGCCCGTGGCATTTCTTCTCCATATAGAAACGCCGAGGTATCCCGCGCTTCAGCTCCACATTCAAACGCCAAACTAGCTAGCGTTTTAGCTCCATATGGAAACGCCAAGTATGTTGGCGTTGCTGGCCGGGCCAAAACGCCAAAGCGCATGGCGTTTCTCCCGTTTTAGTTACTGCTGCTTCATGGGGCAGGAGGGCCACGTTCAGGCATGCAAATGCAACGCAGCTCCGGCCACGGCCAGCTCTCTCCCGTTTTAGTTACTGCTGCTTCATGGGGCAGGAGGGCATGGACGCCTCCGGGATCGATGCAGCAGCATCAGCATCAGCAATGGCCATCTCATCACTCTTTGTCCGCGTGTCTGTCGCCTTCCTTCCTCACGTGAGCGTCCTCGGTCGCTACAGCAGCTTTGCTTCATTTCAGCTCAAGGCTAACCACAAAACGGAGCCATCCCTTGTTGGCTTGTGCTCCGTGTCTGTCTTCTTCTCTCTGTGCACGCACGCACGCGCTCCGACAAGACAGAGCGGCATGGCACTTGAGACTCCAGACGCGACGCCGAGCATGGCATGGAATCACAGACAGAGACACACACACAGGCCCGGGCGCATCCAAAAGGACGAATGAACGCATGCCAATTCTGAATTTCTGACCAACATACGCGTCTGTTCATCACTGTTTGGTGGCCCCTTCACTGACTGATAGAGATCGCACACTAGCTAGTATGGTTTGTACTAATAAGATGCCACACTGAAATCGGCTTGTTCAGTTCAGGCCAACAAACAGGCTGCGATGTTTTTAGCTCAGGTGTCGCCCACTAAACCGAATCAACCAAGGAGATGATGTGCAAGAAGAACAAGAAGAGGAAAAAATCCCCAAGGCGTTGCATTTGCATGCCTGAACGTGGCCCTCCTGCCCCATGAAGCAGCAGTAACTAAAACGGGAGAAACGCCATGCGCTTTGTCGTTTTGGCCCGGCCAGCAACGCCAACATACTTGGCGTTTCCATATGGAGCTAAAACGCTAGCTAGTTTGGCGTTTGAATGTGGAGCTGAAGCGCGAGACACCTCGGCGTTTCTATATGGAGAAGAAACGCCATGGGCTGTGGCGTTGCTAAAAGGGTCAGATCGTGAAATACTTTCATGTCGAGTTCATTTCGTGGCAAAGATTGCTGAAAAGGTCAGAATGGTGATTTCGTCCGTGGATGTGTCCATATAGATTATTGCATTATTACCCTGACATGACACACGGGTTGCAGATTCCAAAAAATTAAGGACAATATCGCAACAGCCTTATCTGGTCCATCCACGCACATGCTTCTCTAGTCGGCAGCAGAAAATCTTTTCCGACTTCAGTACTTTTTTTCGATAAAGGACGTTTTTATTAACTTATAATGCAGCATCAAAAGGATACAAAATATAATAAGCGACGCCCGGCCTCTGCACAGTTAAGATGCACACAGCCTTAACGAAGAGTCTAGCAAAATATGTATTAAAAAAACGACAAGTTGGCAACAGTAAAGCCATATGTGTTCAAAACTATGCCAATGTCGACGCGGGAGGTGGACCGATCCGGAGATTATGTTGCCACACATGTTAGGTAAAAACCTCTCTGACCACCGGCTCCAACCGCATGCACACTGTCTTGAACAGCGATTGATACTCCGACTTCAGTACTGGCAAAAGGATCCAACGACAAGGTCCGTAATGGACGTGTTTGGGCATATAAAAGCTAAAAAACAATTCCCTCTTGGCTGTGCGTCTATCTTGGACGTGTTTGGTCCATATTCATTAATTGTATCGCAGGGACCAATGCATTTAGGACAATCCAATCCACGACGTATGTCCCCCCGGCGTGGAACACGTGATATGGGCGTGAAACTTCTCATGTGCATATACTAATACGGTATCTGTACTCACACAGTAACCAGTCAACAAGTTCGGCGTGATTTCATGTACGGTAGATCGAGATCTATGATAGCCATCTCTTACTCCCGGTTTTCAGCATAGTCCCCTCCATATGCTTTGAGAAAGTTCAATGCGGATAACCAAACGGAGCGCATCAAATGTCCGCGAACATGCCTCCCATAAATCAAATGGTTGAAACATGAAATTCAGACAATATTTAACCAAGTTCTCTATGTTACATGCAATCTAAGGGAATTGAACGAGTTCCACATATATACGAAATTTAACGAAATTTAGGTTGCGTTCTTCGACTTGGCGACGACGTCCTGGATGAGCTCATTTGGCACCGGCGACACGTGTCGGTCTCTGCCATGGTCTTCGAGCTGTCATTACCCCACGTCGTTGCGAGGACCCAGTCCAGTGCCAGGTGCATCTCTGCGAAGGAGGCGGAGCTATGCTGCCATGCCGCTTGGCTGGGGTGGGAGCTTTGTATCCCCCAGACGGTGTGGAGGATGAGTCGTGTGACCCGTCGCCAAGGAATTACTATTCGAGGCGGCCACACAGCTTTGGCACGGAGGGCTGTCGCCGGATCAATGATCGTAGGACAATCCCCTCAGTATGCTTATATTCTATATTTTTATTCTTTTACTAGTCCTGTCACACACTACTCAAGTCAGGTTTGCCACCCTACCATCGCAACAGACATTTTTCACCGTTTCCTTCTTGTCAAACCAGGTTGAGCTAGACAGACCACAATGCTCCTTTGTGTCTTGCAGTGTCTTGCAGCCGGGACCTATTCATTTCACCCTTATAACCCTGTTATGTGTCCATTGTCCTGCGCCCAGCCTATTGACCCATTAAGCTGCGAGTGTGTGCTGTCGTCCTTTCTCTCATTATGTGATTTCTATAACCTATGCCTGTTATAGTAGAATCTGTGCTAATCGTCTGGCTAAACTATTTTGTTAGTATTGGATTTCTCATTTTCTGCGCTTTTAATTTCTCAGCAGTTTGTTGTTAGCCATTCGAACATTATCGAGAACTGCGGGTACAGCCAAATCCATATCTGAGTTGCAAAGAAACAAGAGAAAATAGCAACATTATGTTACCATTTTCTTTTCACCGAGACCGTCAGGGACCAAAAGGTCGCCTTGAACTTTACGATATCAACATGTAAGTACGTGTGCAGGAGCAAAGCTTACAAGGTTGCAAAGAAGGAAGAAAGAGACAATCAAAGTGGACAGAAGGAGTTACACCCAGATAGCAGGAAATCCATAGGATAGAAGTACAACTCCAGCACCAAAGTCGGACGTCTTCAGCAGACCGCCCGTTACAAATTAAAGACCAGAAAAATAATTTATATAACTAAGGCTATAATTACACGGACACTATAAAGTCATCCATAGTGTAAAAACTAGAGTACCCTTAAACTATCTTGTTAGATCTATCCAGTTCAGCAACTGGTGGATGTATCCAGCTACATTATTGCAAGATTACCCTGACACCACACATAGTCCCAATTCCAAAAAATTAAAGAGAATGGTGCAGCATCCTTATCTGGTCCATGCATGCACGTGCTTTTGTAGTAGGTAGCAGGAACACCTTTTCTGACTCCAGCAATGGCCAAAAGACATTTCGCTCTTGGTTGTGCGTCTATTTTAATCCACATTGATTAACCGTATCAAAGGGACCAATGCATATTGGACACTCCAATCCATGATGCATGTCCCCCTGACGTGGAACACGTGAAATGGGCGCGAAACTTCACATGTGCACATAATACGACATCTGCACTCTCACATGGTAACCAATCAACATGTTTGGTGCGATTCCATGCAAGGCAGATCGAGATCTATGATAGCCACCTCTCAGTCCCAGTTTTCAGCACAGTCCCCTCCATATACTTACTAGCTCTGCCCAAAGGTCAAAGCAATTCACCCGGCGATAGTTCTTCGTTTGGACATTTTTTAGCATACAATGGAGACATCAGGGGAAAGTGACGAGGGCATTTGGGGTGGGGCAAAACTGAGTACAACTAGTGGATCAGGCCACTGATCTATGATAGCCACCTCTCAGTCCCAGTTTTCAGCACAGCCTCCTACATATTCTTTGGGAAACTTCAACGCAGATGACCGAACAGACCTCGTCAGCGCGGATTAGCACTAGCTCTTCCCAATAACGGTCTTCGTTTGGACATTTTTTAGCATACAGTGGAGAGATGAGGGGAAAGTGACACGAGCATTTAGGGTGGGGCAAAACTGAGTACAACTAGTGGATCAGGAGCACAAAAATAAACAAAAAACCTACAGTAAATATTATCAAACACAGGTTGCATTAATCCTTGTTACTAGCAAGGATATTAAGATTGACAACCTTACTAGTTTCATTACGTGCCGACGCAATTTATGAATTAAATGTGTGCAAGTACTGGTCAGTGGCTGCAATGCAAAGTGGTTGTATCACACTTACTACTATAGACACGAATAGAAATGACCAGCCAGAAGTAGTCATCGCTGTTGCACAAGGGGCCAGAAGTCATTACTTCTTTATCACTGACCACGTGATGTGGGCACGAAAATACTCATGTGTGCAAAATACGACATCTACACTCACATGGTAACCAATAAACATGTTTGATCCAATTCAATTCACGTTGTTCCAGATCTATGATGCCATCTCTCAGTCTCGGTGTTCCGCATAATCCCCTCCTTATGAGTTGGGCAACTTCAACATGCACCATCAAATGGACCCCATCAACTAGTTGTCGATGCCTCTTCCCAAAATCAAGCAGTTGAAACATCTAATTCGAATGAAATTTAACCAAGTTCGTTATATTATATGAAAAATAATGTAATTTAACATGTTGGACATATATTAGATGCAAACTACACAAAATTTAGCCAAAACTAAACTAAATAGTAGATAGTGGCCTCGTAGTATGTCCCATGAGTTCACTCGGCACACTGTTTGCGTCACCGTCATCGTCGCATGGTCAGTTGGGCCAACCACGCTTGGATCTGTCCTAGGCCACGGCGGCGCCATTGTGCCTGAGCCTTCGAGCCTCTTTCTCCATTGCGACCCGCACAATCACCTCCGTGGCGCGTGTTGACTGAGGGACGCTTAGCTGGCGGAGCTTCTGGCTGATCCAACGCTGGCTTAGAGCAGGTCTTTGTCGTGGTCATCAAGCTAACCTCAGCGCATGTAGCCGTAAGGTCTTGGTCGGCGAGGACCCAGTCCTGTGTCACTTGTATTTCACGAAGGAGGAATAGCACCCGTGATATACATTCTGACTGGTGTTTTGAATTCCTCGGGGATGAGGAGGACGACCGGCGTGACCCACCACCAAAGAGTAGTACTCCAGGCGGCTAGGCGGTTTGGCCGGAGAGGGATGCGGCCTTATCCATCGCCGTGACACAATCTCCTTCATACGCTTTTATTACACGTTTCCATTACATTTTCACTAGTTGTCTCACACACTACTCAAGTTAGTATTGCCACCTTGTTTATCAGAATTGTCATTTTTTAGCCTGACATACTAAATTGACAATAGTACCCCTTGGTGGCTGCTACGTGGGACGTGTGCATTTCACCTTATGGGCTAGAGTTTTTTTTTCCGACAAAGGGTTGCTTTTATTAGCTCAAAATGGAACATTAAGTGATACAAATATAGTGAGTACACACCCGGCCTTTGCATAGCTAGGATGCACACAGCCAATACCAACACACAGAAAAATCACACCGGCAACTTGCAGTGTCAAACATGACTGAAGTTATGCCGTAGTGCAGAAAAACAAAAAAACTCCAAAGCGATCAAAATACCATATTCGCACCAACCATCACTGGACGTCAGTTGTGATGTCGCCACCACTTTCACGACCCAAGCAACTACATGCATAGCATGGTCTTGACATGAGGTGCCACGCAAGTGAAAACCATGTCCGCACACACTACTAGGGAAAACCCTAGTAGTAGCGCTTGCTACCACGCTACAACTAAGTTGTAGCAGTAGTGCTGGTATGGGCAGCGCTACTGGTAAGTATGGTTAGCAGTAGCGCTGCACTGACCAGCGCTACTGTTAACTCTCTGTAGCGCTTGAACAAACGAAGTGATGCTAATAATCCAGCGTTGCTAGTAGGTGCTTCCAGCGCTACTGCTAGTATTCCTGCTTTCCCAGATTTACACCCCCTCTACATATTTGTGATGTATTTATACAGGCTCTATACAATAGTTTCATCAGATCATACTAAACATACACTATCCTCATCATATCATAGACATACAATAGTCTCTTCATACCATCATCATCATCATCATTCAACACAAATATCATCACATCTCGAAAATAGCGATACACAAGTCATGTCATGTCTCGAGTAAGTGCAACTGCATGGTCATGGCACACACAAGTTTCATCATCTCTATATAAACCATGATGTAGAAGAGAAGAGCGACCAACATGAGCAAGAGCGCGACTATGTAGTACTTGAGGCACTGGCGGTCACGCCCCCGGTCTTGCCGGAGCGTCCACCTCAAGTAACTACTTTCCGCTTCGGCTCTGCTGCCGAACCCTTTGTGGCTAGCACCCGGGTACTTGTCCACCTGGGCCTGAGCGTCTGGCCAGTGGTCGTAGTCTCCTGAAACCCTCCCGACGAACACGGCGTAGCAGTTCTTTGCCATCTCTTATCTATGTACCTGCATGGTCAGTTGATGAATTGATCGATAATATGCAACATAATGTACTTAAGAAAACAAAGAGGCATAATTAGCAAAATACAAGCAACTTATAGTAAACATAAATGACGAAGTTCCTCATACCCAAACTAATTAACTAGAGAGCTCTACGCTACTCAGGACCACACGATTAAATTACATCACATAGTTTCATCGTGCATAAATTCAAAGTTTTGCGATAGAAAGACAGTAGTGACACATTTTCATCGACAATCAGTCCTCCATGTCGGCGGTCCAATCTTCATAGTCAGGGAGGAAGTACCCGAGCTTCTTGAAAGGCTCCAGGTCCAGACGCTGAGCGACTAGCAGTGTTCGGACATCAGCCCGCGTGATTGGCCCATGGTAGAACATCCCCGTTGGTTCGAGGACCTGCTTCATGATCACTTGGGCAAGTTCACACTGTACGTGATAAAACTCGGCTCGGATTCGATGATCCGGTGTCTTTCCTATGCTTTTGGCCCAGCTAACAATCTCGGTATCTTTGGTAGTAACTGACATGCGAAGGTGTTGATTATGCCTTCTGTATATGAGAAGGTGATGCATGAGGTAGAATCCATCAGCCCTACTGATGTGCGCTTGCTGGATGCAGTAGACGTTGGTCTCATGGAGGAAAAGCAGCCCGTTCTTCCTGTGCCTTTTCATCTTGATATATCCACCAGACAGGCTGAAAGTTAAGAGGGCACTATCGAGAACACTCTTTACGTGCGTGTAATCCCTTTTCTCGAGGTTCCTTAATGAGTCCAAGTACATAGCATGGGAGTATTCCGGGTACAGAACGGTGAAAATGGCGCCGACCCCGCTGTGCCAATTAAGTACACCTCATATTAGCATCCATGCTTGCAAAGGAATGATTAACACTTACGGAACGATATGCGCAGATGACTTACTAGGGATGGTAAGGCTGGAGAATCACTTCCTTGTCCTGAATTTGCCGAGGATTAGCTATCATGAATTTGCCGAGGTACTTTCTCGCATAGTCATGGTGCTCTTTGCAAACCGCCAAGAAGCTCTCGTGCAAATAGTACGGGTCCGAGATGTAGATATATTTTATGTTCTCGATCATGATGAAGTAGTTGAGATACAGCGCATACATGCGGATGAACTGGAAATTCAGCTTGGTCATGTGTAACATGTCGTAGATGTAGTCAAATCACAGGATGAACTGACTGGCGGGCCAGGTCTCGACGTACAACTTCCCACCTGGCACCTGAGCCGTGTAAAGCGGGTGAGGGAGTCCTGGATTAGGGGGTGTCCGGATGGCCGGACTATGACCTTTGGCCGGACTCCAAGACTATGAAGATACAAGATTGAAGACTTCATCCCGTGTCCGGATAGGACTTTCCTTGGCGTGGAAGGCAAGCTTGGCGATTCGATATGAAGATCTCCTCCCATTGTAACCGACTCTGAGTAACCCTAGCCCTCTCCGGTGTCTATATAAACCGAAGAGTTTTAGTCCGCAGGACGAACAACAATCATACCATATGCTAGCTTCTAGGGCTTAGCCTCTCCGATCTCGTGGTAGATCAACTCTTGTACTACCCATATCATCAATATTAATGAAGCAGGAGTAGGGTTTTACCTCCATCGAGAGGGTTTTACCTCCTCTGTGTCGTCACCTTAAGGCCCGATGGCTTCTTCAATCATCAACCACGACGCGGTCCAGGGTGAGACTTTTCTCCCCGGACAGATCTTTGTATTTGGCGGCTTCGCACTGCGGGCCAATTCGCTTGGCCATCTGGAGCAGATCGAAAGCTACGCCCCTGGCCGTCAGGTCAGGTTTGGAAGTTTGAACTACACGGCCGACGTCCGCGGGGACTTCATCTTCGACGGGTTCGAGCCACGGCCGAGCGCGCCGCACTGTTAAGATGGGCATGATTTAGCTCTGCCGCCGGACAACACCCAGAGCGTCGCTCAGGTGCCCGCTCCGACCATCAGCTCGGAGCCGGCTGCGCCTGTTGGGGACTGATGGTTGGACACCGCTCCAGGAGCCGCAATCTCTACGGTGATAGAGCCGAACACCAGCCTATTCCTTTGCAAGGCCTATGACTCCAGGGTGCTGGACTCTTTTTCGGACTCCGAATCTCCCGCACCCCTTCCGATCGAACCCGATTGGGCTCCGATCATGGAGTTCACCGCCGCGGACCTCTTTCAGCACTCGCCCTTTGGCGATATCCTGAATTCACTAAAGTCTCTCTCTTTGTCAGGAGAGCCCTGGTCGGACTATGGTCAGCACGTTTGGGATGCGGACGACGAAGAAATTCGAAACCCACCCACCACCCACTTTGTAGCCATTGTCGACGATTTAACCGACATGCTTGACTTCGACTCCGAAGACATTGACGGTATGGACGCCGATGAAGGAGACAACCAAGAACCACCGCCTATGGAGCGCTGCACAATCTCCTCATCTCACGATGTATGCATGGTTGGCACACCAAAAAGAAGCAACGACGAGGACCAAAAGGGCACAACCAGTGATCGTCCCCTTGAAAAACAATCAAAGCGGCGGCGTAAGCACCGCGCCAAGCCCCACCTCGACAGAGACCCAGCCATGGAGCAGGGCGAATCAACGGAAGACGAACATGACATCGAGCAACCGCCCAAACAAGGCGGACAAACCGAACAATCCGACCCCAGCAGAGATAATGGTTTGGACGACCTCACGCCGTACAAGTCGCTGGAGCACCAGAACCTCCACCAAAGGCTCTTCGCCACTGCGCGTAGCCTGAAAAAGCAGAAGCGGAAGCTCAAAACAGCGGAAGATGCAATCAGAATAAGATGGAGCAAAGTACTCAATTCCGCACACAAGTACGGCAACAGTCATCACACAAAGAGCTATCTGAATCGGAAATTACTACCGGAATTTGATGAAGAGGCCCTAGAGCCCCCACAATCAAAAAACAAGGAAGTCACCAGGTCGGATAGATGACCCCACGACCGACCTCAATCAACAAAGGGCGCCGCATTCAATGTGGCACGCGAGCCATCCAAGGACTCGCATCAGAAACCCGATCCAACCAGATCCATCTACGGGCCAAGAAAGCAAGCTCCATTGAGCAATGCAATGCAAACAATATCCGAACACCGCGGCACACCTACATACAGGGGCGCCGCACATCCACTATGTTTTACCGATGAGGTACTGGATCATGAATTTCCAGCGGGATTCAAGCCCGTAAACATAGAAGCATACAACGGAACAATAGACCCTGGAGTCTGGATCGAGGACTATATCCTCCATATACACATGGCTAGAGGAGATGACATTCACGCCATAAAATACTTACCCCTCAAGCTCAAAGGGCCAGCCCCGCATTGGCTTAAAAGCCTCCCCGAAAACACCGTGGGAAGTTGGGAAGAGCTCGAGGATGCTTTCCGGGCAAATTTCTAAGGGACCTATGTCCGACCCCCGGACGTAGACGATTTGAGTAATATAACTCAACAACCCGGAGAGTCAGCCCGGAAAACTCTAGAACAGATTTCTTACTAAGAAGAATTAGATAGTCGACTGTCCGGACGCCGAAGCCCTAGCAGCTTTGAAACATAGCGTCCGAGACGAATGGCTCGCCAGGCACGTCGGCCAAGAAAAGCCAAGAACAATGGCCGCATTAACAAGCCTCATGACCCGCTTTTGTGCAGGAGAGGATAGCTGGTTGGCAAGAAGCAGCACCAGCGACCCGAATACGTCCGAACTCAGAGATGGAAACAGGAAACCGCGCCGTAACAAAGAACTGTGCCGGATCAAAGACAACAGCCCGATGAGCACGGCAGTAAACACCGGATTCAAAAGCTCTCGGCAAATCAGAAAAAGCAGCCCTCCAAAGATGACAGGGACGAGCTATCCAACCTCAACAAAATAATGGACAAAATATGTTAAATACACAGTACTCCCGGGAGACCTGCAAACCACACCCACAGAGATTGTTGGGTCTTCAAGCAGTCCGGCAAACTCAATGCCGAACACAAGGGGCTCGACACACCAAGCGAGGATGACGACGCACCCCATAGTCAGAACACTGGAGAACAAAAGAAGTTCCCACAAGAAGTCAAAACAGTAAATTTACTTCAGGTGACAAAGGGGAAAAACAGAACGGTGCCCATGAAGATACGCGCCACACGGCCCGCCCCAGAGGAGCACCGCCACTGGTTGCTACAACCAATAACCTTCTACCATCAGGATTACTCCAGAAGTATCCGGAGCGCAGGCTGGACTGCCTTGGTCTTGGATCCGATTATTGACGGATTCCAATTTACACAAGTCCTAATGGACGGCGGCAGCGACCTAAACCTATTATATCAGGACACAATCCGCAAACTAGGGGTAAACCCAGCAACAATTCGCCATGGCAACACTTCCTTTCAAGGAATAACGCCGGGCCCAGATACCCAGAGTATGGGTTCCCTATCGTTAGAAGTCATGTTCGGCTCACCCGACAACTTCCGAAGCGAAAAAAATAACCTTCCACATCGCCCCATTCATAAGTCGCTATCAAGCGGTACTGGGACATGAAGCCTTCGCTCGCTTTAACGCAATACTGCACTATGCATCCCTTACACCCAAAATGCCCGGTCCGCGAGGCATCATCTCATTAAAGGGAAATATCAATTGACCCCCGAAGTATGGATAATGGTGCGGCCGCCCTGACAGCCGCCACTAATCCAGCTTCACTATCCCGGTGCCAGGACCCCGATCCTAAGTCACACCAATCTAGCATGTAACACATCATATCACTTTGTGGCCTCACGCACGGTATTCCCACGGGTGCCACCTTACCTGGCTCGGGACCGTTTGCGCCTTTTGGCTCACATATATGATAGTGCCGCTAGCATCCATATGACCAAGAACCCGGGCTGACATGGTTAGTCGTGAACCCAAAGTGGCACTAACTTACAGGGACATGCATACATGACCCAGCAACGAATGTGTCGGCCATCAGCGAGTGAATCCGGGCTGTAGCAACTGGGATAGAAGGACTCCGATAGACACCGTGTGACATTTCCCTGAAGGGACAGACACAGGAACGAAGAAGGACACATGCCGGCAAGCCTAAGTGTTCTGGAGCAGTAGCAAGCTACTAGGGCTCAGTGGAAGCACTAGGAGACATTTCCCGGTAAGAGAGGCTACCAAGGATAAACAACTAGATAGTCAGATCCCACACATACCAAGCATTTCAATAACATACACACAATATGCTCGATATGTGCAAACACAACATGGCATCACAACATAACTATATGACTCAAAGTATTATTCAATAGGCTCCGAGGAGCGAGATATTACAAACATAGGTCTCACGACCCAACATTCAGAGCATACAAGTCAAAGCACAAACGGAAGCTTAACATGTCTGAGTACAGATATCTACAAGTGGAAAAGGCTGAGAAGCCTGACTATCTACGACATCCTGCCGAGGGCTCAAGATCGTAGCTGAGGTAACAAGCTAAATGTCGAAGTCCATGTGGAACTACTAGCGAGACTGATGTCTCTCTACAAAAACATAAATTAAGCAACGTGAGTACAAATGTACCCAGCAAGACTTACATCAGAACTAACTACATATGCATCAGTATCAACAAAAGGGATGGTGGGGTTTAACTGCAGCAAGCCAGCTTTGACTCGGTGGCTATCCTGAACTACGACTGCAAGTAACTCTTTTGAGGTGGCGCACACGAGTCCACATATTCACCATATCAATACACCACTATGGATCCGCTCCCGTCTCCCTACGAGAACGCCATCCATAGCACTCACGCTTATCTTGCGCATTTTAGAGTATCCACTTTCACTTGTCTATGAACTGTACAGGCAACCCAAAAGTCCTTTTCTGTGGACACGACTATTTGAATAGATCATATTAACCCTGCAGGGGTGTACTTCTTCACACACGCTCTCACCACTTACCGCCATTTACACGACATGTACTCGGCAACCTTCAAGCGGAAGCCCAGCGAGGGTGTCGGCCATGACCTGACTAATTGCACAAGTCTCCCGTCCAGGTTTATCGCCTATTCTGGTTCCATCCACAAGGAGATCCGGCCGGGGTGTCGCTCACGGCCCCAAACGATGTGTGCAGGGTTCCCAAGCCCACCTCGACGGGTGGATCTACGCTTGGTACACCGTGCCACAGTGCCTAGTCTGTCCCAAGCCCACCTGTACCGGGTGCCACTTGGTAGACTACTAACACTACCTACAAACACCAAAAACTAGTTGCAACTCCTGGACACAGATCAAGTTGATTAATAAGTAGAGAGAGCTTGGAGTGCCCGGAGCCCAATGTGTGGTAGTAACTGTTCATGGATCACAAACACAGAACTCAGTTCCTAAGGACGGCTTCGATGAGACAACCCACCATGTTCTCCTACATGGCCTCTCACCGCTACCTTTACCAAATCGTGTTCACACACTTAGCTCTCAACAGTAGGACATGTTCACACACCTCCAATTCATCCCCGATGAATCAGACCTGAAACAACTCTAAGCAATAGCAGGCATGACAAACAAGCATGAATGAGTAGGCACATCAGGGCTCAAACAACTCCTACTCATGCTAGTGGGTTTCATCTATTTACTGTGACAATGACAGGTCATGCAGAGGATAAAGGGGTTCAGCTACCGCAGCAAGTAACAGATGAATCTTTGTTGTCCTAATGCAGTAAAAGAGAGCAGGAGCGAGAGAGTGGGATTGTATCAGAATGAACAAGGGGTTTTTGCTTGCCTGGCACTTCTGAAGATAATATAGTTCTTCATTGGTGTCATCGAACTCATCGTCAGAACCAAGTCTATCGAGAGGGGACAAATACCGACAACACAGAGAAAACACAATCAATACAATGCAACAATATGATGCATGAATATGACATGGAAAAATGAGTGTGTTTTGGCAAATGCAACTTAGAACAGATTAAATGAAGTTGGTTTGAATACAAGATTCAAATTCAAACTCCGTATGTGATTATTCAAATGCCATTTAATTGATTTGACCTAACAGTGAACGAAAGTTGTTCTAACATGGATGAAAATGGTACAGATGGATAGATTGGATCTTTCTGATCATTTTTCATATATAATTTATTTCATTTGGAGTTACGGTTGAATTACTATGAATTTTTGAAGTTCGCGACATATTCTGGAATTTCCTGAATAAGAATAAATCCAGTAAATGATTTATTGTGTAAGCACTGCGTCACTGTGACGTCAGCAGGTCAACAGGCGCTGCTGCAGGTCAAACCTGACCAGTGGGGTCCACTGGTCAGTGACTGGGGCTGGTTAGTGCCGCTGACATGTGGGCCAGGTCAACGGCCACATCAGCTTGGTCAACTCTGACGCGTGGGTCCCGCTGAGTTAATCTAAACTAAACCGGAAATAGAACCCGGGGTTAATTAGGGCGTGGGTTCCATGTGTCAACGACACGGAACACTAACTAAACGCGATTAATACCTAAACTAATCGTGCCACGTCAGCCACCGGAGTTTCGCCGGCGACGACCATGGCCGACGGCGGAGATGCACCGTGTGCTCGCTACGGAGCACCATTCGACGCGTGGTTTGTTCCTACGGGTTCCTGGGAGTGAGGCGCATCCAAAGCAACAAGCAACAGTAGCTGGGGTTGCCGGAGCTGACGGCGGCGAGCTCTTTTGCGGCCACCGGAGCTCGGACGTCGAGCGAATCGGCGTTCCACGGGGCGGCAGGAGCCACGGGTGGTCGCGGTTGACTCCTGGGAACGTGCTGAGCACGGTGGCGCACTCGGTTGCGGCTCTAGGTGACGGTGGCCACGGCGACGACATGGCTAGGCGGCGGTGAGCTTCAGGCACGGCCGCGCTAGCGCTAGAGGGCGAGTTAGACTGCGGGGAGAGAGGGGGAAGGCGCAGGAGCTCACAAGGGGTCGGGAGAGAAGCTCGGTGGGCTCGGGGAAGCTTCTGCGACGACGCGTTGACGACGGCGATCTCCGGGCAGAGGCGGCGAAGATGGAGGGGCAGAGGGTGATGCAAGGCATCCGGCGTTGCACAGCTCGACGAGGAGGACGAGGGGTACAAGGCGGAGCTCTTGGGCAGCTCGGCCCGTCGCCGGGATGCTAGTGGCCGCGGTGGCAGCGGACGGCAGCGACGGCTCCGCTCGGCTGGGTGAGAGAGAGGACCAGGGGAGGGGATGAGCACGGGGAAGAGCGGAAGGGGGTCGAGGGGATTCCAGGGGGTATTCGTGGCAACGCTAGAGGCGTCCAGGCCGTCGAGGAGGCAGGCGAGCAGGGTGGAGGTGGCGCGCGCGTGCGCCGTGCCCAGCTTCTCCTCTGCTTACTGGCAAGAGGTAGAAGACCAGGCTGCTCCTGGTGGGCTGGGCCGCCAGGTGTGCTGGCCAGCTGGGCTGTAACAGCGCCAGGCCAAGTAAGTGGCTCAGGTACTCTCCTTTCCTTTCTTTCTGTTTTCTGTTTTTTGTGTTTTGTTTTGATTTAGTAAATATACCAAACCATTTGATAAAATGCTGAAAATAACTGTGGGCACTTGTGAAATTATTCCCAACAGCCCTCAAGTAGTTTCCAGAATTTTTAGAGCATTTAAAATATTAATAGGATTTAAATGCCCTAATTCAAATACAATATGAGTTAATTTAAAAATCCAAAATGATCTAAGAATATATTCATCATTTTTGGCAGAGGTTTCCACCTTAACCAGAAATCATGAACTTTTCTTAGGGACATTCTGGGTTTATTCAAAAAGATTTTATGGTTGACCCTATTTGATTTAATTTTGGTGCTAGGGTTTGTCAATCCCCATTTCAACTTAAATAAAATTTAAACATGATGCAAAAGGATGCAACACCAGGCAGTACCAGAAGCTAGGGATGTGACAACTCACCCCCACTAAACAAGAATCTTGTCCCGAGATTCAAGCGTAGAGTAGGATGAAGGGGGAACGCAAACTAACATAATCTTCATGATCCAGGTGGCACTTCATCAGAACGTTGAATCGATCACCATCTTGTCTCGTCGTCTTGCTCTAAGAACTCCAACTAACATGACAAGAAGAGGAAAGGAAAACTCTAGAAGAATCGATCTTCTCGAAGACCGAACAACTCAGGATCAATTTATGGGATGAGACATTGACACATCTCTCGAGTTGAGACACGAAGCATACATCTGAAGAAATGGAGTGAGACAGATGACGAGGGCTCGCTAGGTAGACAACAATTCCAGACTTAAGAATGTGGTGATCGGTTGTCAACGTAGCGAGGAGTTGAATTGCCATGATACCATAACAGGGCACCTTAGGGAAGGTGACTCGTAGAAATATCCCCTTAAGTGGCAAAAAGAATTACCTTTGATTCAGAGATCATGGAAACTCTTTATACCAGCCTAAGGCAATTCTCGAGCGATCATTTGGAGGCGTTCGGTAGAATGGCATATCCGGATTAGAATGGATGATGTGGACTACCTTGTTGAAGACAACGCAAGGGATGATTTTGCTTGCGCGTGCTCTCAGGAACTTGAGCATTTCCCTATTCATCAAGGTTTTACCAACATCCGTGTCAAGGACCCTGGCAACACATCTTACTACCATGATGAATAGTGGTGGACGATGCAGATGCAAAGGAAGATAACACCTTCTCAGGTTTTACCTTAGCGAGGCCAAGGAAACAAAATCTGGATGATCGATCGAGAGACATTTAGCACCCCGCTTCGAATGTTCTCCTTGATGCACTAGCATATCCCATTCATAGATATGGTTTGATATATAGAACATCAAGTAAAAGGTCGTACTTCGGAAAAAACAAAAATCATAAGGCACAACTAGGGAGTAAATCCTACGAAGTCCTTATGAGGAGGTGGCCAACTTCCTCAATCAAGATACTACAATAATAGGTCTTCTGGCTGGGTGTGTTGGCCACGACATCCACTTTACTGGATTATAGAGAGACCAATATTATAGTTCTTGGGAAATGTTCCAACCATCATATCTGCCTGAGATTCAGATCTGGTTGGTGTCAGAATATTCCAGACTCATCGAGTCTAGAAAGAAAAATGAAAGTTTGCAACACAAATCGACGAGATGACGTTGCGAGATTCTCGGGGGATGAACTACGATAGTAAGCTCCAAAACATGAGCCATCTCTGCTACATAGATGTGAACACACTGTCGCAGACAAGCATGACCACGTAGTAGTCTTATATTAAAACACTACCGAGTTCAGGTGGGGAACCATCAACGAGGATAATGAAGTCTTGTGCATGAACTATTATTCGCACAACAACTCCTTTTCCCTTGAACAAATCAATCAGTGGCTTGGTGTGCTAGGAACACATATAGAATGGAGGCGGCCAACCTACCAAACCATAGAGTACTTCGCACATGTGCATGACCAACTTGGGATGATTCCAGAGGAAGAAAAACAATCCTTCTCAGATCCACGGCGGCAACTTACATCAAGTGCACGTGAATTAGAGAGTGTCGCTCCTTTCATCCAAGCATATGCTTCATGAACGGGACATGAAGATAGTGCTTATAAAGTTTCCAATACCAGCTGAATGTTCAACACAAATCATGGAGAAGATAACAATGTTGCTGATGGGCTCAACAACAATTCATCCAGGTTTCCATATAAATGGAATTTCATAATTATGTGAACACGGTGATAGCATTGGTCAGACCCAAAAGATATAATGGTGTATGCTCGAGGGATCAACCACGGGTAAGACAACATTACGATTATCGTTGGTTCCGGTCTGATTTGATGATAGCCCATACTCAAATCAAAGGTTGAATAAAATGATAGGTCCATTAACTGATCACGAGGGTCAGTCGATGAAAATATCAACTTTCTTCAACACACATACAAGATATCCCTTAAAATGAACTAAGTAGGACAAGCTTTTATCTTCCAACTCTCCAAGTTGTTGTCCAGCTTAACCAACTAGCTCAAGGGTATCCGGCACAGATTCTTGGAGAATGGGTGGTTTGGAGGAAACCCAACATGATCACGAACTCAACATAGCGGTCAGGGGACAACCTGGTAATACTTCCGAGAAGATATTCAGAACATCACGAACCACCGATATGTTACTAAGCTCGAGAACAATCTTGATTTTCAGGGCAAGATGAAATGATCAACAAAGCGAGGGATTGACACAATCCTAACTCATTGATCGAAGGGTGCACCAGGGAAAATGGACTAGGTGGCACGATCAACCTTAGGGTGATGGTTCAACAACCAACACGCTAAAGTGAGAGTATTGTCCATTAACTACCAAGCAACAAGTTGCTCGGAGTATTGATTTCACACATCACGATTCACTTGTCGGCATTCCGGTTACCAAAACACGGAACCAAGGAATGAACAATGATGGCGAGAAGTATCACTACGTCGAGAATCCAAAAGAGAAGGTGCAACCCTCATGATATTCTTGATGTAAAGATGGTAATACTGCAAGGTAGAACAGAACAAAATCTGGAATTGCAGTTTGATCTGCGGAGTACAAATACTTTGACCCAATCCTGGATATGGATGAGGTACTGGAGTTTGTTTCTCCTAGTCATCTTGGAATAGAATGGCTTGACGGACCACAAGAGTAATAGGCATCGATGAACGAATGCACGCATACTCTTGACTATCAACTGATAGATGAAGGCCGGAATACAACTAAAGAGGGACAACTCAATGGGACATACAATTTTCTGAGTTGTGGATGCATGGACTAGCATGTCCAACAAATTCAACATATTTCTTTCGGATAACCCATGCAGAAAGGTAGAACTGGCAGAGTCACAATATAGAATCGAGAACTCATCAGGAGCACTCTTATTGTGATCTTTCGATCAGCGAGGAACTTCTGCCATAGGCAGTTCATGGTATTTGGAAGAATGATATACCACGAACCTCGAGAACTATCGCAAGGTTACTAATAACCTAAAGGAAGTAGCAAACACTATCAACATGAAGTAAGTAGGGTGGATCTCGGGTTCAAGAACCCAGTAATAGAATGCCTACTAACTAGGTGGCATCACATGATGCTTTCGACAATGATGGCCAGAATGATCACACTGGAAACACAAAACATGGCTGGGTTACTAGGTGATCCTGTAAGACACATAGGGTCATAATACCAGCTCCAACATTTATGTCGAGGCAACAAAGTACCTCAACTCAGCGATTTAGTGTGGTTAACCTGGCCTAAAAAGACATCGGAACGAAAAGAAGGGATTTGAAAATGCATCAGACTATTTAGAAACCTGGGAAGACTCGGAAAGCATAACGGTTGTAAATGCTCGAAAAGATTTGAGACATCCTGCAAGTGGTCGCATAACCACTCAACATCACCATATCAAGGTTCTTAGACCATCTATGAACATACGGAAGTAGTAGGAATTGAACAGAGGCTTAAGTCTAACAATTCTATAAGTCTACGGATTAGAAACACGTGATCCTAATAGATAGAAGAGACAGCCTAGTTCCTTAACCCCGCAGGAAAGATAGGATGACTCAGATCAGAAGGCCATAAGGTATAAGGAGTAAAAAGAGCCTTACGTTCCATCCCACAATCAATTCCCTTATATAACTAAAGAATTTCTAGACTCAACTTCGACCAGTTTGTCTTGGTAATCCTACAGGCAGTTAGGCTCTGATACCAAAGCTGTTAGGATCCCGATCCTAAGTCACACCGATCTAGCATGTAACACATCATATCACTTTGCGGCCTCACGCACGGTATTCCCACGGGTGCCACCTTACTTGGCCCGGGACCGTTTGCGCCTTTTGGCTCACGTATATGATAGTGCCGGTAGCATCCATATGACCAAGAACCCGGGCTGACATGGCTAGTCGTGAACCCAAAGTGGCACTAACTTACAGCGACAGGCATACATGACCCAACAGCGAACGTGTCGGTCATCAGCGAGTGAATCTGGGCTGTAGCAACTGGGCTAGCAGGACTCCGATAGACACCGTGTGACATTTCTCCGAAGGGACAGACACAGGAACGAAGAAGGACACATGCCGGCCAGCATAAGTGTTCCGGAGCGGTAGCAAGCTACCAGGGCTTAGTGGAAGCACTAGGAGACATTTCCCGGTAAGAGAGGCTACCAAGGATAAACAACTAGATAGTCAGATCCCACACATACCAAGCATTTCAATAACATACACACAATATGCTCGATATGTGCAAATACAACATGGCATCACAACATAACTCTACGACTCAAAGTATTATTCAATAGGCTCCGAGGAGTGAGATATTACAAACATGGGTCTCACGACGCAACATTCAGAGCATACAAGTCAAAGAACAATCAGAAGCTTAACATGTCTGAGTACAGACATCTACAAATGAAAAAGGCTGAGAAGCCTGACTATCTACCAGATCTTGCCGAGGGCTCAAGATCGTAGCTGAGGTAACAAGCTAAACATCGAAGTCCACGTGGAACTACTAGCGAGACTGAAGTCTCTCTGCAAAAACATAAATTAAGCAACGTGAGTACAAATGTACCCAGCAAGACTTACATCAGAACTAACTACATATGCATCAGTATCAACAAAAGGGATGGTGGGGTTTAACTGCAGCAAGCCAGCTTTGACTCGGTGGCTATCTTGAACTACGACTGCAAGTAACTCTTTTGAGGTGGCGCACACGAGTCCACATATTCACCATATCAATACACCACTATGGATCCTCTCCCGTCTCCCTACGAGAACGCCATCCATAGGACTCATGCTTATCTTGCGCATTTTAGAGTATCCACTTTCACTTGTCTATGAACTGTACAGGCAACCCAGAAGTCCTCTTCCGCGGACACGGCTATTCGAATAGATCATATTAACCCTGCAGGGGTGTACTTCTTCACACACGCTCTCACCACTTACCGCCGTTTACACGACATGTACTCGGCAACCTTCAAGTGGAAGCCCAGCGAGGGTGTCGGCCATGACCTGACTAATCGCACAAGTCTCTCGTCCATGTTTATTGCCTATTCGGGTTCCATCCACAAGGAGATCCGGCCGGGGTGTCGCTCACGTCCCCAAATGATGTGTGCAGGGTTCCCAAGCCCACCTCGACGGGTGGATCTACACTTGGTACACTGTGCCACGGTGCCTAGTCTATCCCAAGCCCACCTGTACCGGGTGCCACTTGGTAGACTACTAACACTACCTACAAACACCAGAAACTAGTTGCAACTCCTGGACAGAGATCAAGTTGATTAATAAGTCGAGAGAGCTTGGAGTGCCCGGAGCCCAATGTGTGGTAGTAAATGTTCATGGATCACAAACACAGAACTCAGTTCCTAAGGACGGCTTCAATGAGACAACCCACCATGTACTCCTACATGGCCTCTCACCGCTACCTTTACCAAATCGTGTTCACACACTTAGCTCTCAACAGTAGGACATGTTCACACACCTCCAATTCATCCCCGATGAATCAGACCTGACACAACTCTAAGCAATAGCAGGCATGACAAACAAGCATGAATGAGTAGGCACATCAGGGCTCAAACAACTCCTACTCATGCTAGTGGGTTTCATCTATTTACTGTGACAATTACAGGTCATGCAGAGGATAAAGGTGTTCAGCTACCGCAGCAAGTAACAGATGAATCGTTGTTGTCCTAATGCAGTAAAAGAGAGCAGGAGCGAGAGAGTGGGATTGTATCAGAATGAACAAGGGGGTTTTGCTTGCCTGGCACTTCTGAAGATAATATAGTTCTTCATTGGTGTCATCGAACTCATCGTCGGAACCAAGTCTATCGAGAGGGGACAAATACCGGCAACACAGAGAAAACACAATCAATGCAATGCAACAATATGATGCATGAATATGACATGGAAAAATGAGTGTGTTTTGGCAAATGCAACTTAGAACAGATTAAATGAAGTTGGTTTGAGTACAAGATTCAAATTCAAACTCCATATGTGATTATTCAAATGCCATTTAATTGATTTGACCTAACAGTGAAAAAAGTTGTTCTAACATGCATGAAAATGGTACAAATGGATAGATTGGATTTTTTTGATCATTTTTCATATATAATTTATTTCATTTGGAGTTACGGTTGAATTACTATGAATTTTTGAAGTTTGCAACATATTCTGGAATTTTCCTTAATAAGAATAAATCCTGTAAATGATTTATTGCATAAGCACTGCGTCACTGTGACGTCAGCAGGTCAACAGGCGCTGCTGCAGGTCAAACCTGACCAGTGGGGTCCACTGGTTAGTGATTGGGGCTGGTTAGTGCCGCTGACATGTGGGCCAGGTCAACGACCACGTCAGCTTGGTCAACTCTGACGCGTGGGTCCCGCTGAGTTAATCTAAACTAAATAGGAAATAGAACCCGGGGTTAATTAGGGCGTGGGGCCCATGTGTCAACGACATGGAACACTAACTAAACGCGATTAGTACCTAAACTAATCATGCCACGTCAGCCACCGGAGTTTCACCGGCACCGAGATGCACCGTGTGCTCGCAACGGAGCACCATTCGACGCGTGGTTTGCTCCTACGGGTTCCTGGGAGTGAGGCGCATCCAAAGCAACAAGCGGCAGTAGCTGGGGTGGCCGGAGCTGACGGCGGCGAGCTCTTTTGCGGCCGCCGGAGCTCGGACGTCGAGCGAAGATGGCGGGGCAGAGGGTGATGCAGGGCATCCGGCGTTGCACAGCTCGACGAGGAGGACGAGGGGTACAAGGCGGAGCTCTTGGGCAGCTCGGACCATCAGCAGGATGCAGGCGAGCAGGGTGGAGGTGGCGCGCGCGTGCGCCGTGCCCAGCTTCTCCTCTGCCTACTGGCAAGAGGTAGAAGACCAGGCCGCCCCTGGTGGGCTGGGCCGCCAGGTGTGCTGGCCAGCTGGGCTATAACAGCGCCAGGCCAGGTAAGTGGCTCAGGTACTCTCGTTTCCTTTCTTTCTGTTTTCTATTTTTTATGTTTTGTTTTGATTTAGTAAATATACCAAACCATTTGATAAAATGGTGAAAATAACTGTGGGCACTTGTGAAATTATTCCCAACAGCCCTCAAGTAGTTTCAGAATTTTTAGAGCTTTTAAAATATTAATAGGATTTAAATGCCCTAATTCAAATACAATATGAGTTAATTTAAAAATCCAAAATGATCTAAGAATATATTCATCATTTTTGGCAGAGGTTTCCACCTTAACCAGAAATCATGAACTTTTCTTAGGGACATGCTGGGTTTATTCAAAAAGATTTTATGGTTGACCCTATTTTATTCAATTTTGGTGTTAGGGTTTGTCAATCCCCATTTCAACTTAAATAAAATTTAAACATGATGCAACAAGATGCAACACCAGGCAGTACCAGAAGCTAGGGATGTGACACTCGAACACGGTTCAACAAGTCCGACGTAAACACACAAAGGCCTAATAGCCGCATAACCCTGTACAAGGGGCTCTGCGTGTTTACACCAGGAGACAATACGGCACAATCTTACTCACGCCTCTGTGTTACATTTTGTTTTTTCTAAATATAGATTTCTTGCATGATTATTTTTCACTAAGTCCCTCTCTTTCGCAGACAAACATCGTGCTACGCCCGTCCAGGATACGGCACAACGGAGACACAGGCGTAGACGTGCAGTAGGGACCCATTCTAAGGATTCTATTTAGATTAAGACCCTGCGTAAACCTTTCTTACTGTCTCTGGTTGATAACATCCCCCGAGTTTCACTATAACCGAGGAGGAGACTGGCTTCTTGGCATGTGGCCACGCCATAATTTTGCACGTACCTGGACACCAGGGGCTTTTTTACCAAAGGGCCGTTGTTCGGCCCATCTTCATAAAGTCCGAATACCTTAGGGAGTGTTCGGCGTCGCGAGTTTGGCCTTATATGCATCAGCTCCGAATCATGTGTTTGGTCAAATGTTGGGTTTGCCCGGCTCCTGTGTTTTGCTGCCTTACGTTCCGCTATATCGGCTAAGGCGGCACCAGGAGAACTACTGCGATTGTGCTCCGGTTCGGCCAGGCGAGCACCTTAGTAGAGAAAGCCGAAAACTGACTGTCATGATATAGCGAGAGACTGGTCAACCACTCAATGACTTTTGGAATCTTTAGGATTCCTCCGTATTAACGAAGGGCCGCTTCCCAGTCAGGCACACACGCGCCCCGAATTCGGGCGAGCGAGGTGCCCCTAGGGCCTATTCAGTAGCCCCACTGTCAAACTCCTATGGCTAAGTGGAAGTGATAAAGCATTATAGTCCGGTTGCCTAGTTCGCTGCGCTAACACCTCCTTTACAGGACCAAGACGTTGGATTAAGTGTCAAAAGGCGTCTTTTTGCGAACACCCCCACATTATATGCGTGGGGGATGAAGCCAACGACTGCCATCTTTCAGGTTATATACACATATACATTAACGGCCGTACATGAGGTATTATAATTCTTGCAAGCACAAGTATAAAAAGCTTTTCTATTATGTCAAAATATTCGTTTTACAATAGCACATGCATGCTATTCGAACATAACATCCTTCGAGCACTGCGCCTCTATTAAACGAGTGCCATGAAGAACTTCCTCAAAATAGTGCTTGGCAGGTACTCGGCTTTTGTCCGAATCCCGGGATGCAACAACACTGGCCTTCATATCCGCCCAGTATGTTTTGACACGGGCAAGAGCCATCTGTGCACCCTCTATGCACGCCGACCTCTTCATTACATCAACATGCGGCACCGAACTAAGGAACTGCTGCACCAAGCCAAAATAACTCTTCGGCTCCGGCTTCTCTGGCCATAGATGACTCGCAACATACCTCATGGCGAGTCCGGATAACCTGTTCAGCTCCGCCCATGCGGCCAAACGGTCGGATACCAAAAGTGGGCGTTCTGGATTGTGGAACTACGACCAAAAAAGCTCTTCCAATCCATGGTCACCTCGGCCGCGGAAGTGTTCGGTCGCGTCTGCCGCACTAGCTGCCAAATCCAGATAAGTGTTTTCCGCGCTCCACTGCCGGTCTAACGGAGCATACTTGGGGTCCCCGAACTTCATCCGCAGCATATAGGGCTTCCCAGCCGTGATATCTCCGGCCTGTCGTAGCTCCTCCTTCATAGCTCTCATTGCAGAGCGAGTATCCTTGGCCTCGGCAGTGATTTTTCAAGATCCTTCTGAGCCGCGTTATCTCCTTGTTCAAGAAATTTACAGCTGTTGGCAGCATCCTTCAATTTTATAGCCATCTCGGCCATTACTTTCTTGCTCTGGTAGTGCGCAGCCTATTCGCTTCTTAGCTCTTCAGCCGCCTAAACGGCAGCCGCATCATTTTTCCTTGCTTGCTCCTTGGCTCGGGCAAGTTCCGCCCGAAGGTTCTCCACGGCAGTAGCACTATCTACATTAATCACATATCTTATAAGGCATGAGCACCAAACTCCTCTTATCAGATGTCTTTGGAACATACCTTGTGCCTCATCTAGCCGCTTATTTACAAGTGCGATGTCGGCATCCGCCATGTCAAGTTGCCGCTTTAGCTCAGCAGATTCATCAGTCCGGCTAGCCACCGAACACCTCGCCACCTTCATAAAATAGGTGGCATATTATACGTGGGGTTATGATCCTCTGCGCGCCGTCACTTTTGACAACACACAGAGTCTCATGGGCTACTATTTATACAGGGCGCATTCTATATGCGGCTCTACCAAAAGGAACACCTTTTTACGTACCTCAAAGCCTGTCAGTAAACTCCTGGCGGCCTCGTACAGTCCGCTTTCCGGGAATGCAATCCTCCCAATCACCGTGTTCATCAACATACGGTGTTCTTCTGAGATGGACGCTCTCCCGAGTAGATCCTTCAGCCCTTCCGACCGCACGCCAGAGAGTGTCGGACTAGCCCGACGACCTTTTTCAGGGTCCGGACTTGGAAAAACCCTCCGGGACGACACCTCAGGGTCGCCCGCCTTGTGAGACGGTGCAACAAGGGGAGGCGTTTCGCTCTCCATCATCTCTGGACGAAGATCCCCTGAAGATGAGCTCTGCTGAGAAGGATTGAGATCCAAACTACAAGGTAATATTTTGGTTATCTTCCTCAGATATAAAACAGGAATGTCATTCATTTTGGAACCCCTCTCTTTACTTACGGCTCGGGGGCGAGCTGATCCCCTTGAGGGCGTAATGCGGCCGGAGCATTATCCGGCGCCGGACCCTCTGGCGAAGATTTCTTCCCCCGTTTTGAGGCCATCCCCTCCGGGTCTTCAGAGGCAGTCCTTTTCTTTCCCTGGTCGGGGGAATTTTTGATTCCTCCCTTCTTAATAGCCTCCTTCGCGGAGGAGGTAGCTCCTTGCCCCCCCCTTCGCCATCTGCCAAAAGCATGACCTCCAGCATCCTGGTTAACACGGGATCCGGCGCGGTCTCAGGCAGGGGGGCTGGACACCTGATAAGCTTTGCCTTCGTTGTCCACTCCTGTTCAAAGGATAGCTCTGTTACTGGTAGTTTTATGATGAAAATACGGATGGCGTGTCCAAGTACGGGGCTACTTACTTGAGCATCCGGGCGATTGCAGCTCAGACCAGCGTCCTCGGACAAATCCGGACACCTTGCTTGTGGGCCGAAGAACAATTTGTACATCTCCATGGGCGTCGTGCCCATAAAGTGTTGGTGGACTCGTGGTCCCTCCAGATTAAATTCCACAGGCGGAGAGGGCGGCGTTTGCAGGGCAGCGTGCGGCGAATCAGCATAACTTGCGCCACTACGGTCAAGTTGATATCTCTTTCTAGGAGATCTCGAATGCGGTCCTGCAGCAAGGGCACGTCTTTGGACGGCCCCCAGATGAGCCCTTCATTGACCCATGACGCCAGCCGTGGTGGGGGACCCGGGCGAAAAGCAGGTGGCGCCACCCATTTGGTGCCCCTGGGGGCTGTGATGTAAAACTAGTCCCGTTGACATAAGCCGAACTCCTCTTGGAAAGAGCCCTCAGGCCATGGAGCGTCGGCCATCTTGCTTATGATAGCTCCTCCGCACTCAGCGTGCTGCCCCTCGATTATCTTCGGTTCCACCTTGCAGGTTCTCAGCCACAATCCGAAGTGAGGAGTAATATGGACGAAGGCCTCACACATAACAATGAACGATGAGATCTGGAGGATAGACTCCGGAGCTAGGTCGTGAAATTCTAGCCTGTAATAAAACATAAGTCCCCTCACGAAGGGATCAATCGGGAAGCCTAGCCCCGAAGAAAGTGAGATGTGAACACCACGCTCTCACCGGGCTGGGGAGTGGGGGTGACTTGCCCTTGGGCAGGCAGCCTATGCGAGATTTCGCCGGTCAGATACCTGGCATCTCTCAGCTTTCGCACGTCTTCTTCCGTAACGGAGGAAGGCATCCACTGGCCTTGAAGGTCGGAGCCGGACATCGTTGAAGGTCCGAGGCGCCTAAAGCTGGAGCTCTGGATGTTGGAGCTCAAGGCGAGGGGCGGATTCGATGGAAGTTAAAGGGAGTCGACCTTGGTCTCTTTATAAAGAGGTTGAATACCAAGAGCCCTCCCCGTAACCGTTTGGGACTCGCTTTCAAATAGGGAGTCATACCAAAGGCACGGTTGGGTTACCCACGCCCGTATTGATGAGAATCCCGGAATAAGGGGACACGATCTCTGCTTTGACAAGACGTGCCAAGGAAACTGCCTCCCTAAACGCGCTGAGGTGGAGCAGTAAAACGATTCGAATAAAGACTTGGCCATAGCGTGATGTCACGCTGCGTAATACATCAGCATGTTAAGATTTGTGCAGGTATTATTCTCTCTACGGTGGCAAGTGGAACTTATTTTGCAACGCCGGACACTATCCTTGTGTTCAACATCTTCTATGGAGTATTTGGAGGAGGAACCCGCCTTGCAATGCCGAAGACAATTTGCGCGCCGGACTCGTCGTCATTGAAGCCTGGTTCAGGGCCAACTGAGGGAGTCCTGGATTAGGGGGTGTCCGGATGGCTGTACTATGACCTTTGGCCGGACTCCCAGACTATGAAGATACAATATTGAAGACTTCGTCCCGTGTCTGGATAGGACTTTCCTTGGCGTGGAAGGCAAGCTTGGCGATTCAATATGAAGATCTCCTCCCATTGTAACCGACTTTGTGTAACCCTAGCCCTCTCCGGTGTCTATATAAACCGAAGAGTTTTAGTCCGTAGGACGAACAACAATCATACCATAGGCTTGCTTCTAGGGTTTAGCCTCTCTGATCTCGTGGTAGATAAACTCTTGTACTACCCATATCATCAATATTAATCAAGCAGGAGTATGGTTTTACCTCCATCGAGAGGGCCTGAACCTGGGTTAAAACATCGTGTCCCTTGTCCCCTGTTACCATCCGCCTGGACGCACAGTTCGGAACACCCTACCCGAGATCCGCCGGTTTTGACACCGACAGCGGGTGTCCTTGTTTTTCCTCAATCAGAAGGCTTTTCTCTCTGGCCAACACATCTTCATGGAGTCTCCTTAGATCATTGTTCAGTATGTGCTCTAGCGTTTTGGCAGGTAGGATCGGCTCGCCAGCGATACGGAAATGCTTCACACCTTTGACAGGTATTATGTCTACCACCCGGGGCTTCAGAGGCGGCTGGCTGCTTGAAGCACCTCTAGCACCTTTAGGGCCTTTCCTGGGGGGTCTCCTCCTTTGCTTCTTGGCGGGTGGCGGTAGTGAGCCCACCATATACCTTCCCTAACAACCACCCCCAGTGTCGTCGGGCTAATCAGTAGACGACCCTTGGGGTGTTGCCGGGTAGGGGTGGCATCTGGAGGCGTCTCGTGCGAGGATCGCTTGAAGAGAGTATTTTTGCCTTCTGCCTTAGGACGTTCCGACTCCGCAACTCAGGCAGCATCAAGTCATCATCTCCATTCTCATAGCCTGAGTCATCCTCGGCCTGAGCCATCAATCCTCCGTCATCATAGGCGGTATTGAAATACTTGTCTGGGTCATCATCACCCTCCTCCATGTCATCATAACCATTTGCTTCTTCGACAAAGGGGGAGACGTCATCTGGCACTAATGGAGGCTCTCCCTCGCGTCGTAAACTCTCACCCTCCATGATAGGTGCAGGTAGTTTGGTAGGTGGGGTGGTGTTCATACCTTCTTGAGAATGTGGCTTTGGTGTGATACTGGGTGCCTCGGGACGAAGAAGAGACTTCGGCCAAGGCAAGAACCAGCTCTTGCATGCGCCAATCCTCGTAGGGGTCTCCTTGTCATCGACTGGTAACGGAGGAGGCAAATCCTCGAAGCCCGCTAAGACACGGGCCACGTTAAACTTGAAGATGCCATTGGTCATCTCTCAGTTGTGGAACATGCGGTCCTTCGGCTTCACAAACGTTGCCTTTCCCACATCCACCATCTGGCCCTTGATGTCGTAGAATAGGGTTAATGGGGTATCGTCGACCTACGAAGAATACATGTCTGTGACGTCAAACATCCGAAAGGCAACTGAAACTGAAGACTATAGACATGCTGGTGAAAAGGGTATGACGCGTAATTACCGCGAGGGCATCGAGCTCAGCCAGTGACGAAGACCCGCCGAGCATGCCAGAGAAGGAGGTGGGGCTGCCATGAACAGGAGCGGGACCTTTTGCGGTTGCTTGAGCAGGTGTTGGTGCTGTGGTGTTCGACAAATTGCTCCCGACAAAGCTGTGAAGGGGAAAGTCTCTGGCCATGCATTTGGATTGCTCTTCGACCAATTGAAAATTGCCGGAATCAAGCTGGCCACCATGTCAGTGACCAACCCATTGACTACGCCGACCAACTCTTCTTTGGTCGTAGCTTTGCCTTATTGACCGCAATCGCGACATTCTCGTCGATGGTCTGCCGAGTGACAACCAACAAGTTGTGGTAGCACGTCTTCCACGAGGCGCCATCTCCGACGCCGTGCACACGTCCATAGGACGGCGACCTGTCCACCAAGACCTTTTTCAATATGTTCAGGGCCCGGTGGAATGGGGTGTCCCACTTGGGCCTCACCGACGACTGTGATGACTCATCGCTTTCGACTGCCTTTTGGTGTTGCTCTTTCTGCAAAAGGAATGCGGATGGTCTACTAATGTGACAAAACTTGTAGTCGAATTGATTGGAAGCTAATAAGATAATGTGGTAAAATAAAATTACCAGGAGTCTCATGAACTCCCTCGTGTTGGGGTGCGTGTAAAAGATCTATTTGACGCAGTCCCACTTGTACTGGGCACTGATCCAGTCATGCTCCAGCGTGTCGGCTGAACTCTGCCTTGATGGGGTCTTCTGCGAGGCGACCAGAGCCCCCCGACTTGGGTGTCGGTAGACATGTTTCCTATTCAACTATTGTAAATAAAAGATTTAAAGAAGAGAAAAAAAGTTCCTATATTTGGTCAGGAATGTTGATTCATTCCCCTTCCGGCAAATCCCGGGTACTCAATATGTCCTAGTTTCTAGCAGAACTCATGCCGAAAATCACGGAAATTTTTGGTATGACCTTTGCTAAAAAGTGGACATATGGAGCGCCTGAAATTTGCCAAAACGGAAAAGAATCAACATTCCGTTAAAACATAGGCCACTCAGATATTTTTCGACATTCAACCAACATTGCAAAATCATATAACATCAATGACATATATTATTTGCAAAATATATCATTCAAGCAAAGTACATAGAGTGAAATGACCTTACTAAACATTGCAAATTAGTGGTCTTTTCAAAAACCAAAAACCATTGCAAAATGACCTCAATAAACTTCCCTAACCAACTAAATTGATATTATATACCGTAAACTAAAGTGCCCTAAACGAATTTGCTAAATTTCGTAAACTAAATTGCCCTAAACTAATTTGCTACTATTTTTTCCTAAATAATCTCCCTCTCTCTGTTTGCTACGGTACACAGAGTGAAATGACCTTACTAATTTGCTAATTCAGTAAAAAAATTGCTACTATTTTAATTTATAGTATTTTTCTTACTGTTTTTATAGGTAATTTATAGACCTACAAAACTAATTAGCTACAGTTTTTTATAAATATTTGCTATTATTTTTTAGTTTAGTGCAATTTGCAACTTTTTTTATTTATAGGTATTTTATATACCGTAAACTAAATTGCCCTAAACTAAATTGCTAAATTGCACTAAACTAAATTTGCTAAATTGACCTAAACTAAATTGCTAAGTTGCACTAAACCAAATTTGCTAAATTGCCCTAAACCAGATTTGCTAAATTACCCTAAACTAAATTGCTCTCTCTCTCTCCTACATCTCCTAGCTAGGGTTCATATATCCAACACTTAGCTAGGCTAAGGTTCAAA
>NC_041391.1:7040867-7073394 GCF_002162155.2 Triticum dicoccoides | reverse complement strand
TATATATGTACAGAGAGAGAGAGCAGTGATAGAGCAGAGAGAGTGAGAGGAGGGCAGGGGATAGGAGAGGGAGAAGCTTACGGGGCGGGGGAGAGGGCGGCGGCGGCGAGGTGGAGGGCGGGCTTGTGCGGTGATGGAGGTCGAGGGAGGGCTCACGAAATGGCCGGCGTCGAGGTCGACGGCGGGCAGGGGCAACGGTCGGCAACAGAGGGGGAGCGATTGCAGATGGGGGGGCATGAATTGTGAAATTTTGAGCCCGCACGGCGGGGGTTTAACTAAAAATAACAGTAGCGCTGGTTTGGAACCCAGCGCTACTGCTAACTTAGCTATAGCACTAGATCGTAAAGCAGCGGAACTGCTAACTATTCTAATTTTATTTTATTTAATTCTAAAATATAATTAGCAGTAGCACTGGATTAAGTCCAGCGCTATAGCCAAGTTACCTATATCTGCCGCTGGTTTTCAACCCTGCTCTACTGCTATGTTTCTTTTATTTTTATTATTTTCCTTTTCTTGTTTTTAGTTTTCTTTTATTTTATATTATTTTTCTTTTCTAGTTTTTAGTTTTCTTTTCTTTTTATTTTTTTCTTTTTCTTTTCTGTTTACTTTCCCTTTTCTTTTGTATTGCTTTCTCCCTTTAGTTTTTGTTTTTTTGTTCTTCTCCCGACGACGGCGTCTCCCTCCTACACTGCGCGAATATCACTGGAACCATGCATGTAATTGAAGGGGGATATAATTACATCATTTGACGGATAATGGTTACTTAAGTGCGTACACAAAATAGATACATATATATAAATGATGGTTTCTCAGCTGCATCGACGATGTTTCAGATTGAGCTTCTTGCCTTTCTTGCTCGTTGCCGAATAATTGAGCCCCTCATTGTGACTTTTCCGGAACCATGAAGTATGATCTTTCTTAGGTAATGTAGTATTGATTCTTCGTTCCACGTATGCTTCATCGTTATCGTCATCTTCCCTCATGGGGTTGCCGTATTGGTCATAGTCTTCCTCGTTGGTGACTCCATCCATTCGGACGATGCTCCTTTTGGATCTTCTCACGACAACATAGCTAGGATTGGCCGGGTCGGTTATGAAGAAGCATTGTGTCACGTTCTTAGCGTGTACCCATGGCTCATTTTGGCGATGACGTTAATGTTCATGGGAGTGCTCTTCACGTCGGGTATAGACATGGTAGTGAAATACTTGTTTTCTCTTACGACGTCCTTGGCCCGTCTGACACGGAACATCATCGCATCGTGCATTCCAGCATAGTCAAGCTCCCAGATCTCTTTGACCCTTCCGTAGAATCTTTTAGTTGTGCCATTGGTGTCGATCATGCATTCAATTGTCTCCCCAGAGTTCTGATAATCACTGTCCATGTCTTTGGCCTCCATGTAGAACGTGTACCCATTGATATCGTATGATTGATAAGTCGCGATCTTGGGCGCGGGGCCATATGTTAAGGCGTGTATGAGCAATCCATCTGAACAGCCCACTTCCGGGGGATTTTCAAGAACTTTCTCTTTGAACCAACCCAAGAAAGTGGCATTGTGCTCTATAGTAACTTCGTCGTCCCTCTTGAGCATACCCTTATCACGGTACTTCTTTGTGATGCTTTCTTTGTGCTGTACCACTTAATCATCTACCACATGTAGGTGTTGTAGCACTACTAAGTTAGCCCTATCAAAGTCGTTCTGTCGATCCGAATAGTCCACGTGCAATTCCCTTCGGCCGTTGTTGTCACCATCTCCTTCGAGCTTCCCATCGTGCTTATTGACGGGAAACCAACAATAGGATCTCTGATGCCTATATAATTCTCGCAAAAGGAGATGCAGTCATGCGTCAGATACCCCTAGACGATGCTCCCATCGGTATGGGACATGTTACAAACGAATCCTTTGATGACCCCATTCATCCTCTCTAACGACATCATGCTGTGAAGGAATGTCGGCCCAAGGTCGATGATGTCGTCCATGATGTGGACACACAGATGCACCATGATGTCAAATATCGCTGGCAGGAAGTGAGGGAGTCTTGAATTAAGGGATCCTCAGACAGCCGGACTATACGCTTATGTCGGACTGTTGGACTATGAAGATACAAGATAGAAGACTTCGTCCCGTGTCCGGGTGGGACTCTCCTTTGCGTGGAAGGCAAGCTTGGAGATTTGGATATGTAGATTCCCTTCTGTGTAACCGACCTGATGTAACCCTAGACCCCTCCTGTGTCTATATAAACCGGAGGGTTTAGTCCGTAGGACAACAACAATCATAATCATAGGCTAGCTTCTAGGGTTTAGCCTCTACGATCTCGTGGTAGATCAACTCTTGTAATACTCATATCATCAAGATCAATCAAGCAAGAAGTAGGGTATTACCTCCATAGAGAGGGCCCAAACCTGGGTAAACATCGTGTCCCCTGCCTCCTGTTACCATTAGCCTTGGACGCACAGTTCGGGACCCCCTACCCGAGATCCGAAGGTTTTGACACCGACATTGGTGCTTTCATTCAGAGTTCCACTATGACGTCGAAAAAAGGTTTGATGGCTAGCCTTGTTATCAAGGACAACATCACCTCCGGGGGACCCCTGGCCTCAGGCCAAACCCTCCGATTAGGCGGCTTCGTCATGACCGCCCGATCGGCCGCCGTGCCGATGATGTCTTCTCGGGTCATCGAAAACAGCCTCCACGTCATCTCGGAATATGCCGAGTGGATGAATCCAATGGAGATCTCGTCCTTGAACGAGCTCCTGGATCTCATTGCCGTTTTGGGAGTCGGTACGGATTATGATCGGATGGGGCTTAAACCCGACCAAAGAGAGATTAATTCTCCGCCAATCACCCATCAAATAGCGGTGGTGGAGGAGCAATGCAGCAACTCTTCCTCTATTTTGAGGACGAACTTTGTCCAGATTCCCGAGATCTCTCAGCCGGATACCCTCTCGCGGGAGGATATGACCCAAACTCTGAATTTAGAATCGGACATCGGGCCAGAAGAATTGGGTAACATCCCGGAACCCGAACTTCCAAGTTCGGAAGCTCCTCAGCCTCTAGGTCCCGGATCGGGTCAGGGTTCGGACTTAAATCCACCCACCCACCCAGATACAAGCGATCTTTCCCATATTAGACAACAATCCCAAGAGAGAGTACATCACTTTTGGGCTAGATTCCTCCTTGTAATGAGCAAGGCTAAGGATTGTTGTGAGGAAGATGCAATCTCATTCTTTTGCAAAAATTGCACGGACAAGGGCATCCTTAACGCCATAAGTCACCGTGACATATCATGATTCGCTGACTTGGCGGCCATAGTGTACAAGTACTATGCGATGGAGTGTGCCTGGAAAACCCAGGCAACATTCTGGGATCCTCTGGCTCTCACTAAACCCCTCGTCCGAACCAAAAGGGTGCACTCTCGCAAGTCACCCGATCCAATCCCAAAGAAACCAAAGACCACTACAGATCATGGAACCGTATTGGAGGGATGACGCAACAGGCCAAGCAAAATTCACACCACACTTGATACCGTACCAACACACAGCCTTAGAGCATGTTGGATGCTTCGGTAGGTGGCCAAGAGCGGCGAGGATCTCCTCATTAACAATACCGCAGAGCATCATCTCGCAAAAAACAACAATACGGTGTTGACAGTCTTCGAGACTTTCGCCTCGAATAACAGGCGCAAGAGAGCACTCCGCGGCCTCGCTGAAGTCTGCCACGTTGCAACAGTAAATCCCTGGAATGACACGGCTATAACCTTTAATACCAGTGACGAACCTCAAGTCCGAACAGTCCGAGCACCAGCCGCTTTGGTCCATAGTCCAATTGTGGACGGCTTCCGGCTTACTAAAGTGCTCATTGACGGTGGTAGTGGATTAAACCTCATCTACAAGGAAACCCTCAACAAAATGGAAATGGACAAGAGTTGCATTGAGCAAAGCAGCACGACCTTCCGAGGGATTATCCCTAGTCGGGAGGCACGATGTGCGGTGAAAATCACACTCGACGTGGTATTTGGCACACCGGAAAATTACAGGTCTGAAGAGATAACATTCCAAGTAGCCCCGTTTAGTAGTGGATACCACGCCCTTTTAGGGCGGGACGCATTCACGAGCTTCCAAGCTATACCCCATTATGGGTACATGAAGCTCAAGATGCCCGGGCCCAACAGAATCATCACTCTAGCCAGTGATTCGGACATAGCACTCCACGCCAAAAATAAAACCGCCGCCCTGGCCCTTGAGGCATTATCCGAAGCCCTCGCGACCGAAGAACTAACTGCATTACGCTCCACAGTGGATAGGTATGATGTGATACTTGATAAGCGATCCAAGTCCACCTCTTTCAAACCAGCGGACGAAATAGTCAAATTCCAAGTCGACCAAACAATCTCTACAAAAATAGCATCCATCGTGGCACAGCTGAACCCCACAATCGACGCCGCACTGCGGCCATTCTTACGTGAGAATTGGGACATCTTCGCCTGGCATCCTTCAGATATGCCGAGGATCTCACGCAGGCTGGACGAGCATAGTCTCAACATATTGAAGGGATACAAGTCGGTCAAGCAGGTACTACGGCGCTTTTCAGAGCCTAAATGATAAGCTATGGGAGAGGAGCTAGCCATGTTACTCGATGCCAGATTCATCAGAGAAATAAAACACCTGGATTGGCTAGCAAACCTGGTGATGGTACCAAATAAGAATAAATCCTGGCGCCTCTTCGTCGATTTCAAGGACCTCAATAAGGCCTGCTCTAAGGATTCCTTCCCCCTCCCCCGCATTGAACAAATCATCGGCGCTACCGTAGGACACGACTCATTGTGCTTGATCGACGCATACTCTGGATACCATCAAATCAAGTTGACGGATTCCGATCAAGCCACAACGGCATTTATCACCCCATATGGCCCTTTTTGTTTCAACACCATGCCTTTCGGGCTTAAAAACGCCGGTGCAACCTACCAACGCATGATTCAGACATGCCTGGAAAAACAAATCAGCAAAACAGTTGAGGCATACGTGGACGACATGGTAATCAAGATTCAAGACCAGACACGTCGAATCTTTAATAGATGATCTGAGGCTCACATTTGACAACCTTCAAACATATGACATCAAGCTCAATACGAAAAAATGTGTTTTCGGCGTTCCCGCCAGAAAGCTGCTGGGCTTCATCTTCTCCCATAGAGGAATTCAAGCAAAGCCAGCTAAAATCTGAGCTTTGTCACAGTTGGCTACCCCAACAGACCTCAAACAAATCCAGAAATTAACCGGATGCGTGGCCGCCTTAAGCCGCTTTATCTGCCGAGTGGACGGATGAGGTGATGGCCGGACTGGAAGAAATAAAGGCCCTCCTCGCCAGCAACCCAATCTTGGCCGCGCCAAACATTGGCGAACCCATGTTGTTATACATAGCTGCAACACACCAAGTTGTAAGCGCATCACTCGTCGTCGAGTGAGAGGAGGACGAACATAAGTTCCCGCTTCAAAAGCCGGTATACTTCGTATCCACTGTCCTCACACCATGCAAGTCACGGTACCCCTATTATCAAAAGATAGCATACGCGGTCTTCATCGCATCCCGGAAACTACGACACTACTTTCAAGAGTGTTCAATCATAGTGGCCTCCGAATTAAAACTCAATGATAAAATAAATAACCGTGATCCCAGGGGCCAGATTGCTAAGTGGGCCATCGAGCTCCTCCCGTTCGACATTACATATAAACCACAACGAGCCATTAAATCGCAAGTACTGGCTAACTTTGTCGCCGAATGGACAGAAGCCGAACTCCTTAAGAGTGCGGCGCATACTCCAATTGGATCATGCACTTTGACGGCTGTAAAATGCTGGCTGGTCTGGGAGTGGGCGTTGTCTTGACATCCCCCACCGGAGATACAATCCAATATGTACTCCAAATACTATACACAGACTCCAACAATGCAGCCGAATACGAGGCTCTGTTGCATGGTCTTCGGATGGCTGTCTCCGTGGGCATCGAACGCCTAGAAGTGCGTGGGTATTCGAACCTCGCAATATCTCAAATAAATGGAGACTTTGACGCCTAGGATCCAAAAATAGCAGCTTATCGTAATGCCGTACTCCAAATGTCAGCTCGATTTGAGGGGCTTGAATTTCATCATGTGGTTCGAGAAAACAATCAAGTGGCGGATATCCTTGCCCGCGTCGGCGCTAAGGACGACTCCGTCCCAACTAACATCTTCATGGAAAGGCTGTTCAAGCCATCCGTGGTGTGGCAAGGGGAGACCGGCAATACTAGTCCGGATCCGACCACAACCGCAGATTCCGAGCACGCTAACATAATCGGAGGCTCTGCCACTGAAATAACACCTTCGGCCCATCTGATCATGGTTGTCATCGCCCTATGGACCGAACCCTTCTTAGCCAACCTAAATAGGCAAGAACTCCCTGAGGATCAAAATGAGGCATGCTGCATTGTGCGGCACTCTAAAGCCTATAAGGTCCACGGGGGAGAGCTTTATAAGTAAAGAGCTACCGGAGTACTCCAAAGATGTATCTCCGAAGAGGAAGGGCGGTAGCTCTTGGCTGAAATTCATGCTAGACTCGGCGGCCACCGTGCCGCAGCTCGGGCCCTTGTAAGCAAGGCCTTCCATACAGGTTTCTACTGGCCCACAGCCCGAGCAGACGCATAGGACCTCGTCCAACATTGCGTCGGTTGCCAGCTCTTCGCCAACCAAAGCCATATGCCGCCCACTGCTCTCCAAACAATCCCCATAACTTGGCCTTTTGCTGTCTGGGGGCTCGATATGGTCGGGCCTCTTAAAGGAGGAAGCCATAAGAAAAAATACTTGTTGGTCATGGTGGATAAATTCACCAAATGGATAGAGGCCAAACCAGTTAAAACGGCCGAATCTGGACCAGTGATAAACTTCATATCAGGGGTCGTGCAACGCTATGGTGTCCCCCACAGCATCATCGCCGATAATGGCTCCAATTTCACAGCCGATGAGGTGAAAACTTGGTGCGACAATATGGGCATTAAGCTCAATTACGCCTCTGGCTATCACCCTCAAACAAACGGTCAAGTCGAACGAGCAAACGGTCTTATTATGAGTGGCATCAAACCCAGACTACTACAATCTCTGAAGGAATCAGACACGCACTAGGTCGAGGAGCTTGACTCCGTATTATGGGGGCTGCGGACCACGCCAAATCGGACTACCAGATACACACCCTTCTTCATGGTGTACGCTGCAGAGGCGGTATTGCCCTGTGATATTATTCATGACTCACCTCGAGTGCGCATGTATGACGAGAAAGAAGCCGAGCTTGATCGGCAGGACAGTTTAGATGCCCCGGAGGAGGAGTGCGAAAGCCCATTCCGCATTTTATCAGCAACAGGCCCGCAGGTATCAAAGCAGAGAAGTACGGGCCAAAACTTATAACATTGGTGAACTCATTCTACGCCTACCGGAGAAGGAAAAGGACAAGCTCAAGCCCATGTGGGAGGGTCCCTTCATCATTGATAAAGTTCTAACCAATGGAGCGTACCGCCTGCGTGATGCATCAGATAATTGACTCGAGCCGAACACATGGAACGCGGCTAGACTCTGAAGATTCTACGCCTAGTGCCGAAATCTTTGTTCGTCTCCTTCCCTCCGCCCCTTTTTTCTACTTTTTAGTTATATCTTCTGTCTTTCTTTTACGACTCTAAGGCTTTAAGTGTGACTCGACTACACACACGTGACGCACTAATTTTCAAGTATGTGCACTCATTATACCTGGGGGCTTCCTATACAGAAGCTTAATATAATTATCTTTCGGGCATCACGCCCACTGCATATGTGTAACTTTTCCATATGTACCTTTTCTTCACCATTATATGCATCGATATGACTTAAGATTAGGCCAAGCTGGGTTGCCTGGCTCCTGTGTTTATGCCCTACGTGCCCGTTAGTTCTGCTAGGGCATAAGGGGAGCACCTCTGCGATTGTTACTGTTGGGTATGCCGGATGTGTACCTCAAATTGGGTGAAGCCGAAAGCTAGCGTTCTTTAGAGAATATTCAGTCGGTGAACTAAAGATGTTTTTTATCTATTACATTATAAAACCCCAGATGTTGCATATATTGCGTTTTTGCTTGCAGTTCGGACATGCACATTAATGCATGCGTACCTAGGGAAAGGAACCGTTAACGGAACTATTATCTCTGGAAGATGTTTCTTACTATCCATATAATATAACATAGCTAGTTGAGTACTTGACTGTTCAAGCAATTATGACCCCTATGCCTGGTTTCCACACGTACCCCAGTTTATATAAGTGAGCGGTTATTCGGAAACACTCCGGACTGTCGGGTCCGGAGGTTGAAGCGAAAAGGTCCGCCATGACAAATGATTTACAATCCGGCTAGGGACAAATATGTCAATTGAAGTACACAGAAACTTAGACTCACATACTTCTTCTTCTATGCCATCCAACAGGCTGTCTAGCCTACAATCATGTTGGGAATACTTTGCGGTTAACCCTACCTGGTCATATACCATACTAACGGGAATCTCATTCCCATCTGACCCTACAAGTCCGACCCGGGCCATGTGATTTGGATTGAGCCTGGTATACCGTGTTTTACCATGGCCCAAGCTTCCCTCGCACCTTGTCGACAAGCAGATATCTTCCATAGCCGGAAACTCCGCCGCGCTCCCTTGAGTAGCTATACAAGCTCCCCCATGCTTCCCGGCAGGGAGGCGGATGGCCACAAGGCCTTGGCGACACCCTGCATCACCTACTGAACTTGTTAGCCTCCACCCTCGAGGCCGGTTCCGGAATCCAGTTGGTAGAGGCATGATGGCAGGGTCCCTAGATATAGTCCGGCGAATGTTCTTTCTTACAAGACATAGCGGATATTGTTATATTTTAAGATGACAATCACAGAGCATGCTTTAAATCATACCTCTTTGATGGCGGCTCAACCATGTCTCTGCTAGCTTTTCTTTTTGGAAGCCTACCCGGTTTGGGCGCCCTTGTTGGTGAGTCGCTGCGGGTTCGGCATGGCGCGCCGATGGCCTTCCCTTTATAGCATAATATATGTGTGGTTGGTAAGGTGGAAAGAGTGAGTCCTTTTTGGAAGATAAGTCTCCTATTTACTTACATGTGATGCAGGGAGGAGGCCGGGATAGTCGGCAATGATGGCCACCAAGGTGTCGTCACAGCTCGCCTGGTAAAACACCATGTCGCTAAGGTCCACAAATATGTCTGGATCCTCTTCTAGTCCGGGGTCGAGAGCTCGATCGTGGTCCTCTGGCTGTGGAGGAGGGTTGTGGATCTCCCTCATTGCTTTCCCCATTTCCTTTTATGGACTGGCGAGGTAAATATTTGTGATGAAAGACTGCGGGAATGAATGGAGTTGAGTAAGGAATAGCAACTCACCCAGCTAGGGGGGTTGTACATGGAAAATCCATCCCGTGGCTTAATGCGGATGAACTCCTCTTCTTCTCCTTTGTGTAAATTAGACAGTATTTTCAACAGAGCGGTGGCGGAGTCCGGACCTTTCCGACCGCAGTGGGTGGCATCATCTTCTCTGTTGAAGTGCGACATGGGACACCCTCGATACTGGAGTGGTTGCACCCCCCCCCCCCGCATATGCATATTGACATAACTTTGATTATTGTCAATCCTGATTGGGCAAGCATTTTTATCCTGCCCATCAATTGAAGGACCTCTCTGCTATCTTCCTCCTTGGGGCTCCGGCGACGCCAGCTACGGCGCTTCTTCAACGCGACATTTGTGAACTCAGGGAGACCCATTCGGATAGGGTCAGGAAGGGAGACGTCCTCTATATAAAACCACTCAGAAGGCCAATCTTCGGATGTCATCTTTGGGGTGCCGGACAGGTATCCGGTCTCGGCGATGCGCCATATTTTGGCTCCGCCCACTTGGAATATAGATCCCTCTTGATCGCGAGGGACGAGGCGGAACAACCTCTTCCATAGCTCAAAATGAGCTTCGCAACTCAGAAATAACTCGCAAAGGGCGACATAACCTGCGATGTGCAGAATGGAGGCAGGGGTAAAATTGTGCAGGTGGAGGCCATAGTACTCCAGGAGCCCACGAAGGAATTGATGGATTGGAAATCCAATGCCCCTCAGTAAGTAAGGGACAAGGCACACTCGCTCCCCCTGGATGGGTTTGGAAAACTCTCCGCTTGCTCCCCGCTGTCAAAGGTGGCTAATCCGGCTTGAACGGGGACAACATATGTAGGTGGAAGAAACCCCTGGGTCTGCAACTTCACCAATTCACAGTGGGATATGGTACACTTCTCCGAATCACCTGGCCTGGCGCTATAGGGGCAAGAGGAAGAGCTGCGGTGGCCGGCCATGATGCGATGGTTTTTCGGGCGCCCTCTGATTTATGCTGCCTCGCCATCATGGCCATACCTCGAGTCACCGGCCATCTGCCACCGAGCTGGCCCTGCCTTGCGCGACCCCCGTGTTGTAAAAGACCGGCCTCGTATCTCCCGTGAACCGCCGTCAGGCCTCATCATCCGTCCGTGTTGCGACCCTGGCTTCCGAGTTAAACCGCCTTCGCCCCAACCTCGCGACCGGATCGCCAGCCACTGCCGCACCAAGTCACCATTGTTGTAGCCGTCGGGTCATCTTCATTGACCCGCTGGCCACTTCACCACCGCCACCTCCTGCCAGGACTCGACGCTCAGCCCGCCCCACTCCGCCTCGCTCCTCCCGCTCGCCGGGACCCGCCTACTGCTTGCCCGCTCCAAGGGGCTCGCCAATGCCAAGGGCCAGCTCGAGTGTGTGCTGCTCGTCCTCAACCCTCCCTGCTCCAACGCGCCTCAAGCTGTTGCAGGCCTCGCCTCGCGCCGATGAGTCGCCGCCTGTCACACGCCTGTTTCAATTCGCCAGTCATCGTCCCGCACTTTCAACGAGCTCATGGAGCTTCCCCGGATGCTACTGCCGGTTCAATACCGATATGGATAGAAGAAGGGGGGTTACTACAGGAAACCGACGGGGATTCGTCGATTCTCCACGGCTCGAAAGCGGAGACGCTCTCCACCCGCCGCCAGCTCGCAGTGCCTCCTAGCTCTCCGCCGGCTCGCTGATCCGCCTCGCCAAATCGCCGTTGCGGCTGGTCTTGAATCGCCTCCGCCTCACCGCAGTGCCCTCCGCCGCACCTCCGTGGAGCCGCCGCCCGGTGTTGAACCGCTGCCGGGTCAAGTCGACCCATACAGTTGCTCTTGCTGTTTTCTGCCGTTCTCCGCCTTGCTGAGGACGCTTTGAACCAGCCCCTGAGCCGCCGTTGCCACTACAGGCCCTGCTCACCGCGTTGGATTAAACATGTTCCCTTGAGCCGCCACCGAAACTCATCTTCATTTTAAATCACCGGCCGGTTCTGTCTATTGTTACGGCCATGTTCCCGGCCGCGTTATCGCACAAAACGCTCAAATTTGCGGGTTGGTCTGCACTAAGCTTTCGTCAAAACGCATGCACTGTTGTGCGGTTCCTCATGAGTTGCTGGCTTCCGCTCAGCGCTTCCATCGCGCTCGCTTTGCCTCTGTCGCAGATTGGTCCGTCTCGCTGGTTTACCTCTGCTATTTGTTGTCGATCGGATGTGAGAGAGAGAGAAGGGAGGGTTTAGCCGGCGAGCATGAACACTCAGGCAAGAACTTTTTGTGCCGCCTGACTAACTCAACAGCGTTTTCTGTTCTTTATTCCTCTCCTTTATCTGTTACAACCAAAAATTGCTAACAACCTCCCAGTGGACGCGCTATGATCCGTGACGGTCGCGCCATCCCACGGCCACGTTCCACAGCGCATGCATCCACCAGAAGGAAAAGAAGGAAGAAGTGGTCAGTGCGTCGAAGAGCACCTGATCCACAGCTAGCTACGTGCATGGGCAGGTCACATCACCCGCATGCATGCATTATTCAAAGGAAAAACAGAAAGCTACTATCCTAGCAACGCGAGATTAACAAGGCCAACAACTCTCCACCATAATCTCAGCGTTCACTGCTGATTTCTTTGACTCCAACCCTCTGACGCAGGTTGATGAAGCGCACTCGTCCTTGTGCCTTGGCCAGTGCGTCCGCCACTTGGTCATGAGTCCCAACAAAGTCGATCTTCACATGTCCAGTTTCGACGCAGTCACGGATGAAGTGAAACTTCACATCTATGTGCTTACTGCGATCATGATGAACAGTGTTCTTCGCCAAAGCAATCGCGGACTTGTTGTCAACCATGAGCTTTAACTCCGACGGAGTTTGCCCCCTCATCTCCGCCACCAGCCTGCTTAACCACAATCCTTGGCAAGTTGCGGCTGCCGCGGCCACATATTCCGCTTCGCAAGAGCTGATCGCAACTATCTTTTGCTTCTGCGAGGTCCAGGAAACAGGATTGTCTCCGAGGAAGAAGATCTGCCCAGATGTGCTCTTGCGGTCACCAATATCCCTAGCATGGTCGCTATCACTGAAACCAAGCAAAGCACCACTGCCACCACGCACATATCTGCACCCATAGCTTAGGGTCCCTTGGACATACCTCAATATTTGCTTGACAGCTGGCCAGTGACTTGTTGTTGGCTTCTCCATGAACCTGCTCACAATTCCAATGGCATGTGTGATGTTTGGACGTGTGTGAACTAGGTACCTGAGACTCCCGATCACACTGCGATAGAGGGAGGCGTCGCACGCCTTACCTTCATCCTCTTTTCTCAGCTTGAGCCTGCACTCCATGTGCGTATGGCTGCTATTGCATCCACTCATTCCTGCCACTTCAAGGATTTTCTCTGCATAACCATGCTGACATAGTGTGATCACATCTTCAGACTGGTTCACCTCGATGCCCAAGTAGTAGCTCAGGAGTCTGAGGTCACTCATTTTGAAGAGCTGTTGCATTTGATCCTTGAATGCTTGTGAGCCTTGTGAGCACCTGTGATGATCAGGTTGTCGACATACACCCCAACCAGCAGATAGGACTGATCATCGCCTCTGCAGTACACTGCATGTTCCAGTGGGCTCCTGACAAACCCAAGTGAGATAAGTGTTTCATCAAGCTTTGCATACCAGCCCCGTAGGGCTTGACGAAGCCCATAGAGCGCCTTGCGCAGCTTTAGAACCTGTTGGTCGCCTCCATCCGCAACATATCCAGGTGGCTGCGCGACATAGACTTCCTCGATCAGATCACCATTGAGGAACGCGGACTTCACGTCCATGTGATGGACCTCCCAGCCCGAGTGCGCAGCCAACGCGAGGAAGAGACGCACGGTCTCCATTCGCGCCACGAGCGTGAACCCTTCTTCAAAGTCTACGCCCTCCCGCTGAGTATATCCCTTTGCCACCAATCTGGCCTTGTGCTTGATGAGGTTGCCGTCGGGGCCGCGTTTAACCTTGAAGACCCACATTAGGCCAATTGCCTTTTGCCCTAGGGGAAGAGAAGCCAGTTGCCAGGTCGCGTTCTCGACGATGGACTCCATCTCCGCATCCATGGCCCCTCTCTAGTTTGCGTCCGCCAGTGCGTCCTCGACGTTCGGCGGCTCCTCAGCACTTACCAGGCAGTGCTCCATCGCCTCTCGCACGGCCTCCCCTTCGGTTTCATCAAGGATGCCGGATAGACGGCGATAACGGATGTTGCCAGTGTCCACATCCCGACGATTCTCATCATGACTGGGTGGCGTGGCTCAGCGGATCTCTCTGCCCTCCATGAGTGTCAGCGCCTCAGACTATGGTGTCCCGAGCGTGCTCGCCCCAGACATAGTTGATCCGGACTGTGGCGTCCCATGTGCGCTCCCCCCCGGTGTGGCCGCGTCGGAGCGCGCGCCTGCTGGCGTATGTGTGGAGGGGGACGCAGGCGAGCGCGACGTGTTGATGTTGATGGGCACCCCACGGTCGATCTCATGAATGCCACAGTCCGTGGTATAGACCACGGTGAAAGTGCCTGACACAGAGTACGCCTCCATCGCGCCAGGGACGCGTCATGCCCATGGTCTGTTCTCCTCGAACACCACGCTCTTGACACTTGCACCTTCCTTGTCGCCGGGTTGTAGACGCAATTGGCCTTGGAGCCCTCTTCATATCCGACAAACACCATCGGTGTCGAGTGATCACTGAGCTTGGTGATGCCGGGGCCGACATGCTTGACATGAACCGTGCACCCGAACATGCGCAGATGATGCACAGCGGGCTTACGGCCGTGCCACGCCTCATAGGGCGTGACACCCTCCAGGCTACGGGTGGGAGCGCGGTTCAACACATACACCGCGGTCCTTACCACCTCAGCGCAGAAGAATGCCGGCATCTCCATGCTCTTCATCATGCATCTCACCATCTCCACCACCGATTGATTACGCTGCTCGACAACCCCGTTTTGTTGCGGAGAGTACGAAGTTGTCGTGTAGTGCTTGATGCCCAGTTCCTCAGAGTACGCTTTGAACTCACCAGAGTTGAATTCTCCACCGCGGTCCGATCGGAACGCCCGCAGTTTGCAGTTGCCGCTCGCCTCGGCCTGCGCCTGGACCTTCTTGAAGCGCTGGAAGGCCTCATCCTTCATTCTCAGCAGCTCTAGCCACATATAACGACTGTAGTCATCCACTATTATTAGGAAGTACTTGTTACCTCCCGGCGTGGTTGGCTCGATCGGACCGCAAAGGTCTGTGTGTACAAGCTCCAGTCCGCGCTCCGCGTGGTAGACCGAGGACTGCGCGAACGGCGCGCGATGTTGTTTGCCCAGAGCGCACCTGTCACAATATTGCTTGACACGGTCGATCACAGGCATGCCGCGGACCATCCGCTTCATGGACATAGCACACAGCGCGTGGAAGTGCAGATGACCCATTCGTGCATGCCAGCGCCAGGTCGGGTCATCCCCTTGCGCTAGTAAGCATACCGGCGCATCCATCGCGAGAACGCCGGTGTACAGACAGTTGCCTGATCGCCTGACGCTTGCCAGAGTGCGTCGGGCCGGGTCTTTGATGACCATGAGCCCATCTTCGATGCTGATGACGCAGCCGGCCTCGTCCAGCTGTCCCACCGAGACTATGTTCGTGCGGAGGCTTGGGATGAAGAAGACACCCGCGAGCGAGCGCTGGTAACCACCTTGGCAGCGGAACACCACCGTGCCGCGCCCCCGAATGGCCACGACCGAGCCATCGCCGAACTTCACCGTTCCATGCACGGTTTCGTCAAGAGACACGAACACTCCCCTATCGCTCGTCATATGGCTACTGGCTCCAGTGTCAAAGAACCATACGCCATCCGGGGAGGGCACGAGAAGGACTTTCTCCTCGGTGAGGTACACCACTTGGGTGCCACATGTCATGTCGCGTCGATGGTGGTGACCACGGCCATGTAGAGACCCTGATCATGCTTGGCCTGGACTTCAGCTAGATGTGCCTGCTCCTGCTTGCCCTTCTGTTCCTGCTCACGGAGCCATGTCCAACACTCCTTCTTCCAGTGCCCGAGGATGCCGCAATGGTGGCACTTCCCCTTCTTCTTCTTGCTGCCGGAGCCGCTCGTGCCCGTGCTCCCCGGCGCACCCTTGCCGCGGCCGTGTGGTTTGGCCTTGGCGGGTGATTTGCTCTTTCCTGCGTTGCCGCCGCCACCTCCTGACGACGAACTACCGCCGCCGCCCACCTTCTCGCGGGCCAGCCACTCCTCGTGCGTGAGCAAGAGGCGCCCGGCAGGCTGCGCACTATCGTCGAGGTCATAGTGATCCTCGCACGCAGAGAAACGGCTGACGAGCTCCTCGATCGTCATGGCCTTCAGATCGAGAAGTGAGTCGATCTCCATCGCCATCGGGCGATAATGGCGCGGCACCACCCGAAGGAACTTCTGGACGGCTTTGTGCTCGGCGATGAGGGTGGAGAGCCGCAGCCCGAAATCCTCGATGGACTCCCCGTGTTTGAAACGGAGATCCTCGAATTCTCGCCGGCGTACCTGTGCCTTGGCCTCGCGGGCGCGCGCACTGCCCATTCTCATCGTTTTGATGGTCTCCCAGGCCACCTTTGCCGTGTCCTTCGCGGCCAGCACACGCAACATCTCTGGTGGCACGCCGGAGAGGATAATCTGCAGCGCGCGCCGGTCGTCGTTCTTGTCTGCGCCGTCTTCGATCACCGTGCTCCAGACACGAGCGACCTGCAACTTGACTTGCATCAGGAGCGCCCACTCCTGGTAATTGGTTCGGGTGAGCATGACGCGCTCCACCACGCGGATCTCGCCGCTGCCGCTGCCTGTGACACGCGCTACCGGCACCTTGGACCAAGGCGTCTACGATGGTGATCTAATGCCGCCCTTGTTCTTCCCGTCTGACTCGTCCCCCGACATATGCGCCGCCGCGGATCAGACCCCGCCAGCCACCGGAGCAGGATCAAACACCTACGCTCTGATGCCAATTGTCATTGTCGATCGGACGTGAAAGAGAGAAGGGAGGTGTCAGTGTCAAAACCGGCAGATCTCGGGTAGGGGGTCCCGAACTATGCGTCTAGGCAGATGGTAACTGGAGACAAGGGACACGATGTTTACCCAGGTTCGGGCCCTCTTGATGGAGGTAAAACCCTACATCCTGCTTGATTAATATTGATGATGTGTGTTACAAGAGTGGATCTACCACGAGATCAAGGAGGCTAAACCCTAGAAGCTAGCCTATGGTATGATTGTTCTTCGTCCGATGGACTAAAGCCATCCGGTTTATATAGACACCGGAGAGGGCTAGGGTTACACAGAGTTGGTTACAATGGTAGGAGATCTACGTATCTGTATCGCCAAGCTTGCCTTCCACGCCAAGGAAAGTCCCATCCGGACACGGGACGAAGTCTTCAATCTTGTATCTTCATAGTCTTGGAGTCCGGTCGATGATGATAGTTCGGCTATCAGGACACCCCCTAGTCCGGAACTCCCTCAGTAGCCCCTGAACCAGGCTTCAATGACGACAAGTCCGGCGCGCATGTTGTCTTCGGCACTGCAAGGCGGGTTGTTCCTCCGAATAATTTATAGAAGATTGTGAACACCAGGATAGTGTCCGGCTCTGCAAAATAAATTCCACATACCACCGTAGAGAGAATAATATTATACAAGTTCAATCTGCTAACGTATTTTGTGGCGTGACATCACACCACTACCAAGCCTTCACTCAAATTGTTTTTATTGTTCCACCTCAGTGCGTTTAGCGAGGCGGTTTCCTTGGCACGTCTTGTCGAAGCAGAGATCGTGTTCCCCTTATCCCGAGATTCCCATCAATACGGACGTGGGTAACCCAACCGCGCCCGTTGCCACGCCCCCTCCATCAAAGGAGGGCTCCAAACGGTCACGGGGATGGCTCTTGGTATTCTCCCTCTTTATAATGAGACCAAGGCCCGTTCTTTTCCTTCAATCCTCTATGGAATCCGCCCCTCGCCCCGAGTTCCAACACCCAAGGCTCCATATTCGGGTACCTTCGATCTTCGACAATGTCCGGCCCCGACCTACGAGGCCAGTGGATGCCCTCCTCCATCATGGAAGAGGACGTGCTAAAGCTAAGAGACGCCAGGTACTTAACCTACGAGATTTCGCATAGGCTGCCTGCCCGAGCGCAAGTTATTCCTACTCCCGAGCTTGGCGGGAGCGTCGTGTTCGTGTCTCACCTCCGTCGGGGTTTAGGCTTCCCGACGGATCCCTTCGTGAGGGGGCTCATGTTTTACTATGGGCTAGAATTCCATGACTTGGCTCCGGAGTCTATCCTCCACATCTCATCATTCATTGTCGTCTGCGAAGCCTTCCTCCGCACTACCCCTCACTTCGGCTTGTGGCTCAAAACCTTCAACGTGGAGCCGAAGGTGATTGAGGGGCGTCAGGCAGAGTGCGGCGTGGCGGTTATAAGTAAGAGGGCCGATGCTCCATGGCCCGAGGGCTCTTTTCAGGAGGAGCTCGGCTTGTGGCAACAGGAGTGGTTCTATATCATCGCTCCCAGGGGCAGCAGGCAGAGGCTGCCGCCCGTCTTCCGCTCGGGCCCTCCACCACGGCTGACGTCATGGGTCAACAAGGGGCGTGACTGGGGGGCCGTCCAAGGAAGTTCCCCTGTTGCAGGACTGGATTTGACCTCCAAGAAAGGGAGATCAATCTGGCCGTAGTGGTACAGGTTATGTTGATCCGGTGCCTACTGCCCTACAAACGTCGCCCCCTCCGCCTGTGGGAATTTAATCCGGAGTGGCCACGAGCTCTTCAACACTTCATGGGTTTGACACCCATGGAGATGTACAAACTGTCCTTCAGATTGCAAGAGATGCGTCCGGAATTGACCGAGGATGCTGGCCTAAGCTGCAATCGCCCGGATACTCAAGTAAGTTGCCCTGTGTCCGGACACATCGTCCATTTATTTACTGTGGGTTTGCCTTTTAACCAGCTACCCTTTGGACAGGAGTGGATAGCGCAAGCAAAACTGATACGGTGTCCGGCCCGCCTCCCTGAGACCATGCAGGATCCCGTGTTAATCAAAATGTTAGAGGTTGCACCTTCGGAGGAGGGCGAAGAAGGGCACAGGGGATCTACCACCTCAACCACGGAGGCTTTCAGTAAGGGAGGAATCGAGAGTCCCTCCTTCCAGGGGGAGAAGAGGACCCCTTCCGAAGACCCGGAGGCCAAGGCCTCAAAGCGGGGAAAGAAATCTGTACCAGAAGGTCCTGTGCCGGGAAGAGCCCCGGCCGTACTGCCTCCTCGAAGGAATCAGCCCTCTAGCGAGCCGTAAGTAAAAAGGGGGAATTTTGTAATAGTGAACATCCCTGTTTAATTTCTAAGGGTAACTAAAGTTTTCACCTTGTAGCTCGGATCTCAGCCCATCTCAGCACAGCTCATCTTCGGGAGACCTTCGTCCGGATATGATGGAGAGCGAAACGAGTCCATCTGCCGCCCCATCATGCGGGGCGGACGACCCTGAGGTGTCGTCGCGGAGGGTCTCCCCGAGTCCGGCGGGGCCGGAGAGTTCGGCACCCATCGGAGTACGGCCGGTGGAGCTGCAGGATTTGCTTAAGAGGGTGTCCATCTCAGAAGATCACCACACATTAATGAGTATGGTGATTGAGAGGATCTCGTCCGCTGAAAGCGGGTTGTGTGAGGACGTCGGAAGTTTGCTGACGGGATTTGAGGTACGCAAAAAATGATATACCTTTTGACAGTTTTTGCACATGAAGTGCGCCCTGTATAGATAGTAGCCCCTGGCTCTTGGTATGCTGCCAAAAACGGCAGCGTGCGAAGGATCATAATCTCAGTTATATAATGTCGCCTTTCCTATGCAGGTGGCGGAACGTTCGGTGGCCAGCCGGACTGATGGAGTTGCCGAGCTTAAGAGGCAACTCGACATTGCGGATGCGGACATCTCGTTGGTCAATAAACGACTTGATGAGTCACAAGGTATGTGGTTGCTCTGCGGTCGCCTAGTAAGGGAGCTGACGCCCATTCCTTACAATTTGTATGCCTGATGTAGATAGTGCTGCTGCTATGGAAGGCCTTCAGCAGAACTTGCTCGGGCCAAGGAGCAAGCCAGAAAAAGCGAGGCGGCTTCCTCGAAGGCAGCGGAAGAGCTAGAAGCCGAGAAGGCTGCTCACTGCCGAAGCAGGGAGGAGATGGCCGGAACGGCCATGAAATTAAAAGTTGCTACCGACCGCCTGGAGGTTCTTGAAAGAGAACGCCAAGCGGAGCAAGAGGACCTGAAGAAGGCTGACGCCGAAGCCAAGGATGTCCGTAGTGCGATGCAGGCTATGAAGGAGGAACTGCGTTAGGTCGGAGACATTGTGGCTGGAAAGCCCTTTATGCTGCGTAGGAAGTTCACGGATCCGAAGTATGCTCAGCTGGGCCGATTGTACGGTGCGGAGGATCCTTATCTGGACTTGGCGGCGAGTGCGGTGGACGCAGTCGTGCACTTTTGGAGCCAGAAGGATCACGAAATGGAAGAGCTTTTCTGGTCTCAATTCCATAGTCCGGAGCGTCCACTTCCATTGAGTGATCGGCTGGTTGAGTGGGTTGAGCTGAATAGATTGTCTGGACTTGCCATGACGGATGTAGTCGCTCATCTGTGGCCGAAAGGGCCCAAGCCGAAGAGTTATTTTGGCTTGTTGCAGCAATTCCTTGGGGCGGTGTCGCGTATTGGGGCGATGAAGCGGTCGGCATGCATAGAAGGTGCACGGATGGCTCTCACTCGTGGTAAGACATACTGGGCGGAGATGGATGCCACCGCTGTTGCATCCCGGGGTTCGGACAGAAGCCGATTCCCCACCGAGCACTATTTTGAGGAAGTCCTACAGGGCGCTCGTTTAATAGAGTCGCAGTGCTCGAAAGATGTTATGTTTGAATGACATGTATGATTTCTGAGATCAAGTTTATAATGTAATAGCTTTTTATACTTGTGCGTTCAAGTATTGAACTATCTCCTGTGCGGCCTTATATGTATGAATAACCTGAAAGTTGCAGTCTTTGGCTTCATCCCCCACGCACATGGTGCAGGGGTGTTTGCAAAAAGAAAAGCGCTTTTTCACACTTAATCCAACGTCTTGGTCCTTTTAGGGAGGTGATAGCGTAGCGAACTAGGCAATCGGACTATAATGCTTTATCACTTTCACTTAGCCATAGGAGCTCGAATGTGGGGCTACTATATAGCCCCTAGCGGCACCGCTCTTCTCCGAACTTCGGGGCGCGTATGTGCCTGAATGGGAAGCGGTCTTTCATCAAAGCGGAGGAATTCTAAACATTCCAATGGTCGATCGAGTGGTTGACCAATCTCTCGCTATATCATGACAGTCAGTTTTCGGCTTTCTCTACTGAGGTGCTCGCCCGACCGAACCGGGGCACAATCGCAGTAGTTCTCCTGGTGCCACGTTAGCCGATGATACGGAACGTAAGGCAGCAAAACACAGGAGCCGGGCAAACCCAACATTTGACCAAAGACATGATTCTGAGCTGATGCATATAAGGCCTAACTCGAGACGCCGAACACTCCCTGAGGTGTTCGGTCTTTATGATACCGGGCAGAACAATGCCCTAAGCCCCTAGTGTCCAGGTACAGGCGGGAACTTCTGACGCGGCCGATGCCAAAACGCCAGCCTCATCCTTAGTTATGGTGGGAAACCGGGGGATGTGTATCAGCAAGAGACAGTAAGAAAGGTTTATGCAGGGTCTTAATTCCCTGCTGCACGTCTGCGCCTGTGTCTCTGTTGTGCTGTATCCTGGACGGGTGTAGCACGTGCTTCATCTATAAAAGAGAAGGACTTAGTTTCCAAGAAATATCGTGCAGAAGTTGTATTAAAATAGAATAAAGGGAAGAAAGTTGAGCTTTATTGGCTCTCATCATTTATACACGCGGCCCCTTATAAAGGGGATATGCGGCTGGGAAGCCCCTTGCCGGACTTGCCTATCCATGTCCGAGGTCTGAATGACCTGTTATTAGGGGCTTTGACCCACAAGGTCTGATTAGTGTGTGGCTGTCGAAGCAGTCTCACGTTCTCTGTGGTCGAGGAACACTCGGAGTTACTTTTTAATGAAATTATGCCACGTTGACCGGGCATTCTTAAGCGTAATAAACACGTAATGTGGTATTGCATTAGGGCTGGCGATAGCTGCACGCCCCATTAGTGCTTAAGGGCTACTGTTTGAATGGGGCGATGGAGAGTGAGCTTTTCGCGATGGAGGTTGTCGGATGAACCGAATACAACCTCTAGTTGTACAGAGCCTGTATAATTGGCTTAAAGGCCTGGCGTCACTCCTTTGAAGGAAGTGCTGCTACGGCGAATTTTGGTAGGGTCTATCCCCATTCTGCGGGCGGTGTCCTGGTATTGCAGGTGCCGCGCTGTCTGTTCGTGTTATCACATGAAGTGAGTTCACTGTTTTGACTTCTAGTGGAAAAGTCTTCTGTTTTCTGGAGTGCTGCTTTTGGGTTTCATCACTTTCGCTTGGTGTGTCGAGCCCCTTGTGTTCGGCATTAAGTCGGCCGGACTGTTTGAAGACCCAATAGTCTCTGTGGGTATGATTTGCAGGCTTTCCGGAGGTACCATGTATTTGACATAGTCTATCCAGAATCTTATTTAGGTTGGATAGCTTGTCACTATTGTCCTTGAGGGACGGTGTTTTGTTGTTCGGCCAAGAGCTTTTGAATCCGGCGTTGACCGCCGTACTATTCGGGCCATTGTCCTTATTCCGGCACTGATCTTTTCTGCGTCGTGATTTCCCATTTCCATCCCTGACTTCGGATGTACTCGGGTCGGTGGTGCTGCATCTAGCCAGCCAGCTGTCTTCCCCCGTGCAAAAGCGGGTCATGAGGCTTGTTACTGCGGCCATTGTTCTTGGTTTTTCTTGGCCGAGGTGTCTGGCAAGCCATTTGTCTCGGACGTTGTGTTTAAAGGCTGCTAAGGCTTCACCATCCGGACAGTCTACTATTTGGTTCTTTTTAGTGAGGAACCTATTCCAGAATTTGCGTGCTGACTCTCCGGGCTGTTGAGTTATGTGACTTAAATCATCTGCATCCGGAGGGCGGACATAGGTCCCCTGAAAATTTGCTCGAAACGCGTCCTCAAGCTCTTCCCAACTTCCAATGGTATTTTCTGGGAGGCTTTTAAGCCAATGCCGAGCTGGCCCTTTGAGCTTGAGGGGTAGGTATTTTATGGCATGGAGATCGTCTCCTCTGGCCATATGTATGTGTAGGATGTAATCCTCAATCCAGACTCCGGGGTCTGTTGTTCCGTCATATGCTTCTATGTTTACGGGTTTGAATCCCGCTGGAAATCCATGATCCACTACCTCGTTGGTGAAACATAGTGTGTGTGCGGCGCCCCTGTATTTGGGTGTGCCGTTGTCTTCAAATGCTCGGCGGGTTATGTTGCTTCCTGGAGTCTTCTTTTTTGGCCCATAAATAGATCTGACTGGGTCGTCCTTTTTCTGAGGATCTTTATGCTGATCGTGTGCCGTCTTGTGTGCGGCGCCCCTTGTTGCTCTTGGCCTGTCATCTGGTCGTCTATCCGGCCAGGCGGCTTCTTTCTTTTTTGACTGCGGGGGCTCTAAGGCCTCCTCGTCAAATTAGGGCAACTGCTTGCGCTTCGGGTAGCTCTTTGTCTGGTGACTAGCGCCATGTTTATCTGCGCTGTTGAGTACTTTGCTCCATGTCATTCTGAGTGCGTCCTCCGCTGTTTTAAGCTTCCGCTTTTGCTTCTTCAAACTTCTTGCAGTGGCGACGAGCCTTTTATGAAGATTCGTATGCTCAGGTGATGTGAGATCATCTTCGCCGGGGATGGGTTGCCTGTCCAGTTCATGTCCGGCTGGCTGCTTGTTGACATGTGCGTCGTCCACTGCTTCGCCCTGCTCTAGGGCCGGGTCCGTATGGGTGCCGTTTTTATCGAGGCCGGTCTTTGGGCGGCGCTTGCGTCGCCGTTTTGGTTTTTTGTTGGGGGAGTTGTCCTTCGGCATCGTCATCCATACCGTCGATGTCTTCGGAGTAATAGTTTTGCATGTCGGTTAGATCGTCGACAGTGGCTATTAATTGGGTGGTGGGTGGGTGTTGAATTTCTTCGTCGTCGGCATCCCAACCGTCCTGACCGCAGTCCGGCCAGGGCTCTCCTGATAACAAGAGACACTTTAGCGAACTCAAGATGTCGCCAAAAGGTGAGTGTTGAAAGATGTCCGCTGCGGTGAAATCCATGATCGGCGCCCAATCGGATTCGAACGGAGGGGGCGCGGGAGGTTCGGAGTCCGACGAGGAGTCCGACACCTCGGAGTCACGAGCTTTATGAGGGACAAGGTCAGTGTTCGGCTCTATCGCCGTAGAGATGGCAGCCCCCGAGGCGGCGTCTAGCCATCCGTCCTTGATCTGCGCAGCCGGCTTGAATTGAAGATCGGAGAGGGTTCGAGTGCGGCCTCTAGGGTACTGTCCGGCTGCAGAGCTAAATCATGCTCGCCGTGATAGTGCGGCACGCTCGGCTGTGGCTCGAATCCATCGAAGATCAAGTCCCAGCGGATGTCCGCCATGAAGTTTAAACTTCCAAATCTGACCTGATGGCCAGGGGCGTAGCTTTCGATCTGCTCCAGATGACCAAGCGACTTGGCCTGTAGTGCGAAGCCGCCGAATACGAAGATCTGTCCGGGAAGAAAGGTCTCACCCTGGACTGCATCGTTGATGATGGTCGAAGAAGCCATCGAGCCTATCGGTGACGACACAGAGGAACTCTCAATGAAAGTAGCAATGTCGGTGTCAAAACCGGCGGATCTCGGGTAGGGGGTCCCGAACTGTGCGTCTAGGCGGATGGTAACAGGAGAAAATGGACATGATGTTTACCTAGGTTCAGGCCCTCTTGATGGAGGTAAAACCCTACGTCCTGCTTGATTAATATTAATGATGTGTGTTACAAGAGTGGATCTACCATGAGATCAAGGAGGCTAAACCCTAGAAGCTAGCCTATGGTATGATTGTTCTTCTTCCTATGTACTAAAGCCATCCGGTTTATATAGACACCGGAGAGGGCTAGGGTTACACAGAGTTGGTTACAATGGTAGGAGATCTACATATCCGTATCGCCAAGCTTGCCTTCCACGCCAAGGAAAGTCCCATCCGGACATGGGACGAAGTCTTCAATCTTGTATCTTCATAGTCTTGGAGTCCGGCCGATGATGATAGTTCGGCTAACCGGACACCCCCTAGTCCGGAACTCCCTCAGGAGGGTTTAGACGGCGAGGATGAACACTTAGGCGAGAAGTTTTTGTGTCGCCTGACTAACTCAGTAGCGTTTTCTGTTCTTTATTCCTCTCCTTTATCTGTTACACCGAAAATCGCTAAAAACCTCCTAGTGGACGCGCTATGATCCCTGACGGTCGTGCCATCCCACGGCCACGTTCCACAGCGCATGCATCCACCAGGAGGAAAAGATGGAAGAAGTGGTCAGTGTGTCGAACATCACCTGATCCACAGCTAGCTACGTGCATGGGCAGGTCACATCACCTGCATGCATGCATTATACAAAGAAAAAACAGAAAGCTACTATCCTAGCAACACGAGCTTAACAAGGCCAACACAATCCCAGTCTTGAGTCGCCAGCATGCAGCTGTTGCCGTGGCTCGCTTCAAGACCGGCCATGCCTTCGCTGCCGCTGATGCCACCAAACAATGTCCTAGGTGGAATTGACCGCATGATGTTAAATGACGAGACTGTAGCAGGGGTATGTCTATAGCCAGCAGTGCAGACAATGTTCAACATCCGTTTAATGGCCGTGATCTATGCGGATCACGAATTCACGATGCAGTTTCCGAATCAATTGATTTTTCCAGCAACCCATACGAGAGATCAAAGTATTACTTCATAAAGCGTACAAAGACAATGGATTAATACTAGTACTAGTATATACATGCTCACTTTCCAAGATCCAACTACTTGTCATCCAATGTGGAGCCCGAGTACTATTTCATCTGGAGAAAACCAAGGAATCATCAGTTTTTCATCTGCTGCCAAATAAACTAGCCGAAGCCTAAGGAAGAGACAGTTGACTACAACAAATGTTGTGATGGTCAGTCAATTGACCGTCGAAATGACGTCACTCTGTGGACACAGGTCTCATGCGTCCTCGATGGAGTTTGGGCCAGCATTCACCCTGCAGACACAGGGCCGAAGCCTCCTGAAAAGAAATCAAGTTACAACAGAGGGTCACGTGGATGTTTTTCTCACCTTATTGAAGACCCGACTCATCACATCGTAATGAGCCGTCTCTTGGGGGCTACCAATTGCTCCTATCAACAATTCAAGGTACAAAGCTTTTTATTCATTATATTGAAGGGTCCACTGCTCAGTTGGTAAAGCACAAAGCTCTTAACCGTGTGAACGTGGATTCAAGCCCCATGATGGGGTTACATCATATGGTGTTATTTTCATTGAAGTATATATCAAAGTGCCAGCTCAATATTATCTTACTGAGCCGGCCCTTGGGGGCTACACGTTGCTGTTCAAAGTTTACAAGTTTATATTTACAAACTCCCTGCTCATTATTGCATAATGACCCGACCCTTGGGGGCTACACTGGTTGAAGTTTTTATGAGCATCAGGCAATTACAAGTCCCAGGTTGCTGCAAGCATGAAAACCTGGCACTTGGGGGCTACATATCTGGAATACTCAATTTTGACTAGTGATTGAGATGAACAACCTGGATTTCTTCAAGATTGTGATATTTATATTGAAGCAAGTCTTAAGCTATTGCTATGCTACCTTCTTAAGACTTGGGGGCTACAAGTGATAGGCATATAAGAGGTATATTTTCAAGCTGGATGTTAATTACAGGTATGACCCGGTGCTATCAATATTTATAAACCGGTGATCTTGGCAATGATAAACAGGCAAGTTCTACGTCCTTGAATCGGCTAAAGATCAGATGAGTATTTCAAGGACCAATATTGTTTTTGAGCATTGGGAGATGAATCAAAGGAGTTATTCTTCACAATATATTTTCTGTGAGAATCCAATGTCAGCAAGTTGATTATGAAGCTGGCCTATTAAACCGGATTTTCTAGAAGAAGGAAGTGATAAGGACTTAAGGATGATAAGAGTCAGTTTAACATGGATAAATACAAATTAAACTGGGGGCTAATGTCGGGGATATACCCGGCGGTATGACCCGACCGGAGTCGTAACCCGGCCGGGACTTGGTAAACCGGCGAATGTTAAACCGGCTGACAGTTAAGACAGATTGTTAAGTCAGACGGTAAACCGGGGAGTGTTAAAGCGGCAGAGTTAAGACAGATGGTAGCACCGGCAGACAATGTTAAACCGGCAGACAATGCGAAACCGGCAGACGTTAAGAAGCCCAGGAAGGGAAGTCAAAATAGTTTAAGTCTTAGTCCGAGATGGATTCTACATGTAACCCGCCCCTTTAACTTATATAAGGAGGGGCAAGAAACAATCTCTAGGGCTAGACACAACTAGAGGAGAGCCGGTTTACGGCGACTCCCTCGTGATGATAATGAGATCTAGCCACAAACAACATGTAGGGTTATTACCGGATGATGTTTCTCGGAGCCCGAAGCTGTCTAAACCCTTGTCTTGTGTTGCGTCTCTCGATTCCGCCCGACCCCTCTCAAGCTACCACATAGATGTGTTGGCCTCGTGACTAAGTCCTCACACTAAGGACATCTGACGTGTTAATTCCACGAGATGCGCCTCCATCATCGCCCCTCCCTTGTTGGCCATGCTAACTCCCCATAGGACCAGCGCAGCAGAACAACAACCACCGCCGATGAAGAGTAGCGTAGATCAACTTGATCCAACCTGATGACACACCAATGTAGACGAACTTCGACTAGATCTGAACAAATCTACCAAGGAAAGATCTGTGCAGAGACACCTCCATGCGCCCATCGACGATGCCAGACACACCATCAGGACAGGGGCTAGGCGGGAGAACCTTATTCCATCTTGAGGGAGCCACCGCCGTCTTGTCTTCATAAAGCACTGCCATTAGGGTAATCGGAGCACTATCAGGCCCAGAAGGAGGTTGGGCGCGTCCCCTTCTTTGTTGCTCCATCTTCTGTGATCCGGTCTCTCCCCGAAGCTTCTAGGGTCTCTTTTAGTCCAAAAAAATAGTCAACAAGTTTCATCCTTTGTGGATTTTGTGTGGTGGAGACTTTTTGTAAAACTAAAGACAAGCAGAAAACAACAGCTGTCACTGGACACTGATTGAATAGGTTAATCAAAATGGTATATAAACCATAAAAGATTGATAATATAATAGCATGAAACAATAAAAAAATTATAGATATGTTCGAGACGTATCAAGATCCCCAAGCTTATTCCATCCTCGTCTTCAAGTACGTAAATGTTAAAAAAAAAATATTTGATGTTGATCGCTACCTAACATCTCTTAATCATGTAATTCTTCTTGGTATCAATGTCGAGAAACCATGAATTAATATATATCAAAATGGTAATAGAAAAGAATACTAGAAAACAATCATTACTTTTGAAAATAAATTTGATAAAGAACCATATTCCTACTCGTTTAATCATGTAAGCTTGACATAACTCGGTCCTCCTAGCATAAAGTATAAATCATGAACATGGTGCCAAGCCAAGCAATTTTATCGTACTTTTTCTCGCTTCATTATTTTCAACTCAACTCAATTCCGGAATGTGAGGGATGGACTTAGAACTTTGGGTGGCAAAGAGAATGATGGTAGGGATTTATAAGGGAAGACAAAAATTGAGAAAGTTCCGCATCAGCTCAGCGGATCGTTAGGCAATGGAGAGGCCTTTTAGTTCATATCAATGTCAGGAGTAGGGATTGTCATGCAACAGATGCATTATAGCTATAAGTGTATGAAAGCTCTTTATTGAAACTAATTGGGTGTGCATCCAACTTACTTGCTCATGGAGACCTCAGGCATTTGAGGAAGCCCGTCATCGAAATATGCAATTCAAGTTCTTTAATGTAAAAAAATTCAACTAGTATATGAAAATGACTAATCATGGAGACTCTATATGAAGAACATGGTGCTACTTTGAATAAAAAATGCGGTAAAGGATAGTAGCATTGACCCTTATCTGTTTTTGTTTTTTTACAACAATGTCATGAACCTCATCCCCATTTATCAAGGACTCACCAATGTCGACAATTCTCTTCCTCACTATGACAATGCTCCAATAATGATGATCATCAAACTTATATTACTTACAACTCGATACAACTGAATAATATGACTACATATGAATGTCTCAGGTAGCGTATCAGGATTTGTAGTAATCTAGCCTAACATGTATAACAATGACGAATGGTGGCTATGCCACAAATATCATGTCAGCTCTATATGATCATGCAAAGCAAAATGACAATGAATGCTCAAGTCATGTGAGTAGCAACGATGGAAGTTGCATGGCAATATATCTCAGAACAGCTATGGAAATAACATGATATGAGGATATGGTGGCTATTTTGAGGAAGGATGTAATTAGGCCTATATGTGCTAGAGCGTTTCATATCACGGGGTTTGGATGCACCGGCGAAGTTTGCACCAAGTCTCGAGGTGAGAACGAGCAATGCACAATACCGAAGAGGCTAGAAAATATAGTCAGTTATGTAATTGGATGCTTATTTTGGTTATATATGTTGTTCTTCTGTAGATAGAGCAAATCACATCGCAGACGGAGTAAACGAGGGAATCCATCAGTGATGATTTCATCAATGACTGACCATTGTATACCAGCAAGCATTCGTCCACAACACACACGGCTTATTAGTAATCGTCTATGTTATTATCAGTATTCACACACATTTCTGATTATTGTCCTGTTATCCGGGTAACGCACACATCTTGTTCAGTTGAACCGTTTCTGTTGTCTTGGCTCGTCGAAAATAGTTCATCCGAGTGAAATGTATGAACCCTATGGCACACACCTTGATCTGGCTGACCATTTTGTTGTGTTGCCTAATCACAAACAGTTCATCTGAGTGAACTGTATGCCGTATAATACACACACCCTCATTTGGCTGAACATTTCTATTGTTATGCTCATCGCAAATAGTTCGCATGGACCAACCGTATGCCACATATCGCACACGCAACTCTGATATGAATCATGTTTAATTTCTGAGCCATCGCAAACAGTTCGTATAATTTTTGACGGTTTCTTACACCACCGTTTACAACTAATGCATTGCACAAAGTTTCGTCGAAGGTTCTCTGATTGTGCTGTCGTGTTAGGACCATCCTGCAATAGTGAGGAGCAGGAGCGCGGGCGATCTGTTCTGGTGGGTACGGGCCATGGCAGCGTGGCGTGGGTAGAGAGTGGAGAGGGAGTGTGAGAGAGTGGAGCGGGGAGAGTGAGGGTCAGCCGCACGGAGAAGATCATAAGCTTCGGTTCGCAGCAGCGCGCGTTAGGGACCAACATTACTAATACGAGTCTTAGAAGAAGCGTTGGCTTGGTATCCCATGCTGCCGCTATGTTAGGCCCACCTACTGGCGTAGTACACATATAGTGGTAGCGCTTTGTCTCGGGTCAGCACTACTGTTAGAGGCTTTGCAATACAGGTGGTTCCCTAGGCCGCGCTACTACTACTGGTAGCCCCGTGGGATAAGGCTGGGACCACTTAGCAGCAGCGCGGGGTGGCTAGCCAGTGCTACTGCTATGGAGCTACCTGTAGCATCGGTTCACGACCAGTGCTGCGGCTTCATAGCAGTAGCAGTACGCTTTTACCCCATGCTACTGCTAAGGTTCTACCTATAAGGTTACTCCTAGTAGTGTGAAAAAGGGTTGAGGATGACGGCGACGACGACGAATCCCCCTCTCCAGAGCCCCGAATGGACTCCATATCAACCCTCGCGATGAAGAACAGGAGGTGCCGATGGCTATGTATTGTAAAACGTGAAGATTCCTTCACTCTGTTTTTTCTCTATGAGACGGTACTTATGAAGTTGGAGTTAGGGTAAGCGGAATTTTGTAGGACCGACGAGTTCACCCAGTGCGCCCTAGGGAGGGGTGCCCCCTGAGCTCGCGGCTCCTTGGTGCCCCCTCCAATAGGTCTTTTCGCGAATAATTTTTATATATTCTGGAAATATTCTCCATAAATTTCAAGCCTAATATGAGAACTTTTATTTCTGCACAAAAATAATACCATGATAGTTTGGCTGAAAATAGCATTAATCATGATTTGTTTAATTCAAATCAGGCAAATTAGATCTCAAAACAAAAGCAGAAGTGTTTGGAAAAGTAGATACATTTGGGACGTATCAAAATTGAGGATCTATTTCATTATTTTTTCCATAGCCTTTTCTTTAATTATAGCCATAAAACATTCTATACCAATACGAGTATCATAAGCCATAAGGTCTCTAGTAAACCCCTCATCAAGAGTATGACCATCAGAAATATCAAACATCTTAGGTCTAGTAAAAGTACTTGGTGTAACATGTGATTCACAATTTTCGTCATTCCAAGTTCTCTTGCTTTAGCAATGTGAGCATCAATTAATTCACCAAGTGGCACAGATTTAGCAGGGAGAATAGAAGCATCATCATGAGTACCATCAATTGCATAAGCTTTATCAATTACTTGGGATATATCAGACTGAATAGTAGGTGCTGGTGCCACAAGCTGACTGAAACTGTAGGTGAATCAAGCGTAGATCATGTTGGCAGTTACTTACCTCTCCTCGTAGTAGAGGGCAGATCTTGGTCTTAGATTCTCTTAGATTATTCATAGTGAACATAAATTGCGGCAGACATTGAACTCCCAAGTGAACTTAATAAATAGAGTTATGCTCCCAGGGAATGGCGCCAGAAAAAAGTCTTGATAACCAACAAGTTAGGTGACCGCCATAGTCCTCAAGGGTAATATTTCATCCAAATTTATTGATTTGACGCAGGGGAGTCAAAGATATTTATAATATTTTGCAATTGAGTTGTCAATTCAACCACACGCGAGAAGTTCATAAACCACAAGTATAGGAGATCAATTGTAGCCTTTCTTTATAAGTATGATTGTCGATCCCAACGAGGAGCTAAAGGTAGAATTTATATTCCGTCAAGTTCTATCGAGCATCGATACAACTCTACGCGCACTTAACATCCGCTTTACCTAAAACAAGTACAAAACTAGTGATAGGATAGGTTTGCAAGAATAAAACTACATGTACTTAGAAAGAATAAAACTAGGAGTAAATTGCAAGATAATAAAGTAAGGTGTTTAGTAGAAACGTTTTGTCACAAGAAAGTTATTTGTCCCTAGGCAATCGATAAGTAGACCAGTAATTGTTATTGCAATTTTATATGAGGGAGAGGCATGAGCTAACATACTTTCTCTATTAGGATCATAAGCACTTATGATTCGAACTCTAGCAAGCATCGGCAACTACAAAGATCATTAAGGTAAAACCCAACCATACAATTCAGTATCAACTCCTCTTTACTCCCATACGCAACAATCCCCTTACTCGGGCGTATGCTTCTGTCACTCCAGCAACCCACCATAAGTGCATCATGAATGTATTTCAACACCCTACAGCGGGGATCCGACATGCTTGCGTGACACAGAGGGCACCATAGGACAACACAAAAATTAAACATACAACTCAAACCAACCACGATCATCAATCAACCCATAGGACAAAACAGATCTACACAAACATCATAGGATAGCCATACATCATTGGGAAATAATATATAGCGTTGAGCACCATGTTTAAGTAGAGATTATAGCACAGAAAACAGGTGTTGCACCGCTGCATAGAGCGGGAGAGAGTTGGTGATGACGGGGGCAAATTTGTTGGTGTAGATCGCCCTCGCGATGGTTGCCCCAGCGGTGTCCCGTTGCTACCGGGAGAGAGGGGGAGAGAGCCACCCTCCTTCTTTATCTTCATTGACCTCCCCCTAGATGGGAGGAGGGTTTCCCCTCTGGTCCATGGTCTCCATGATGCCGGAGGGACAGGAGCCCCTCTGAGATACGATCTCTCTCTCTCTCTCTCTCTCTCTCCCTCTCCCTGTCTCTCTCCCTCTCCCTCTCCCTCTCCCTCTCTCTCCCTCTCCCTCTCTATCTCTCTCTCTCTCTCTTCTGTCTCTCTCT
>NC_041391.1:7008227-7040271 GCF_002162155.2 Triticum dicoccoides | reverse complement strand
GTGTGTGTGTGTGTGTGTGTGTGTGTGTTTCTGTTCTATTTCGCGTTCCTGTTTTCTAGCCTTTCGCCGTTTCTTAAATTCTTGGAGATCCGTCGATTTGGCTGAAATTTTGAGGGGACTTTCTGCGCGATATTCTATTTCTTGCGACCAAAGGATACCTCCAACTGATTTACGAGGTGGCCACAAGAGCTAGGGGCGCGCCTACCCCCTAGGGCATGCCATATGAGCTAGTGGGGCATGTGGACCACCTCTCATGTTGATTCTTCTTCCCAAAATCATATATAATCCAAAAAATCTCCATAAATATTAATTGCGTTTGGACTTCGTTTCATATGTATATTCAGCGAAACAAAAAACATGCAACAAACATGAACATAATATAAAATGTTCCAAAAGTATGTAAAAGTTGTAGATATTGACAAGAAACAATCAAATATTATAGATACAACAGAGATGTATCAGCACCCCCAAGCTTAATTCCTACTCGTCCTCGAGTAGGTAAATGATAAAAATGATAATTTTTAATGTGGAGTACTACCTAGCATAATCTTGATCATGTAATGTAATCTTGGCATGAATATGAAGACATGAGTGATTCGAGGCAATAGTCTATCAATTTGACATCAAAAGAATAATACAAGACATGCATGTAATTTATCATTGCCTTTAATAATAGTGGAGCTGAAGGAAACAACCTCTATACTCTTAATTGTGGTAAGCATGACACACTTAGTCTTCCCCCCTTAAAGTATAAATCATGAGCACCTTGGTGTCAAACCAGGAAATTGGATCGTACTAATAACGCGCTTCAGCATTTTCAACTTCACTCAATACATGAACATGAGCCATGGATATTGTAGTATGGGTGGAATAGAATGCAGTGGTACCTCTTGTTGTTCTAGGGTCAGCAAGTAGGAAACAAGGCTTGCTTAACACTTGTCTTCTGTTCCTGTCCCCTTCCAAGTTAGGGGATGGTTCATGCCTTTTGAAATGAGATTCTGAGAGAGAACCCCATTCTTTCAAGAAAGTTCTAATTAATTATGTAGAAAAAGAAATAAGGAAAATAGGAGTAAGCGAGTAGGGTCAACAAGATTCTAAAAGGGCAAAATTCCTTGTCGCATAAGTAGCGACCTGCACGAATGGTGTAACGACTGCCCCGCTGTCTCCGACATGGACCCGGTGAAATTGCCAAAGTTCGCAGAATTGCAAGAAAGAAAAAATCCTTGAAAGAGTGGGTGTGAAGTGGAAAAATCCCATTCTTGCTGGCAGGGAAAACTTAGCATGTCGCAACAAAAGCGTCGATTCGAGGCGTCAGCAAAACACCGCCGGAATCTGTTCCCATGCAATAGTCAAGAATTCTTGACGGTATCTAGGAGCGAACTCGTTAAACAAGGGGCTTTTTTATTCATGGTCAAAGCAAGTCATCTTTGGTTTGGAGCGAAATTCCCGGATGTATAGGCTTGATCGAGTGCCTTACCTGGAAAATGTATGTCTATTTAAATCGCACATAAAAAAATCCGGTGGAAAAACTACCACAGCTTTGTATTAAGCAAGCAGGTTCCAGTCGTTGGTAATTTCAGGGAAGCCTACACCCCAAAACGGTTGCTGACTTTGTACAACTCCGTGACTGCGGGAGAGGTAGGTCCAGGTAACGGGGAGAATCCGCCGAAGTCGAAGGGAAAAAATAAGGTAATGAGATGATGGTGCCATCAAGAAGTTTTCGACGAATGGCAATGCGTGCCAGTACTCAATTTCTTTGTGATGAAGTGAAGATATCTATATACCATTTATAGAGTGGTAGAGTAATATCGGGCCCCTTCCGCATGCGCTTCGCACGCCATTGGCGCTTTGCTCTCCTCTTATTTCTTCATTGGAGGGTTCGGATGGACTTCGCCGTTCTTTCCCAACGATAATGGAAAGGGCTATATCACATCCGCGCCCTACGGAGTTGTACAAAGTCAGCAACCGTTTTGGGGCGCTGCTATACATACAAGGTACATGGGCCATGGGGCCTAACACACACTATACAGCCCAGCCCAATACTCAACACTCCCCCGGCTAAAGCTTGCCAAGCAGAAGAAGCAGAAGCCCTATTTGAATCCGAGTCAGAGGCAAATCCCAAAGCTGACCCCCGAACAGCTGCCGGACGAAATTGGTGCTTTTTCTACTTTGTTTACGTTAGTGACTGGGGGGTTTCGGGGAAGGCCTATGTGGCTCGTGTTGCGCTAGTGACACGAGGGTAAAATGAGATCCAACTCAAAGTCAAGGAAAGCGGCCTAGACCACTGACTCGAATATAGTGGAAAAAACTCTAGAACATTCCTTTGAATGGAGGTTGCTTCTTAGCGCTAATCTTGCGTTTTTCAGCAGTTAGTTGTAGCGCACCTTACCTCCTTCTCTATGTGCATCGAGTAAGTCATTACCTTCTATTCGATCTCCTCCTTTGAAACCAATAGAAGTTCACTGACCATCCCTGTCAAACATAACCCAAGATAGGATCGTAGGGCTGAATAGGAGAAGGAAGAAACTCTCGCATCAACTAGGTGGATCAACGGGCTATCGAGATGTCCATGAATTGATATTAATATGAGGAGTGGGGATTGCCATGCAAGGGATGCACTAGAGCAATAAGTGTATGAAAGCTCACAAATGAAACAAAGTGGGTGTGCATCCAAATTGCTTGCTCATGAAGACTTCCTACATTTGAGGAAGGACGTCATCGGAATATAGAAGCCAATTTCTATAATCAGAAATTCCCACTAGTATATGAAAGTGATAACTCAAGAGACTCTCTATATGAAGAACATGGTGCTACTCTGAAGCACACGTGTGGTAAAAGGATAGTAACATTGCCCATTCTCTCTTTTTATCTCATTTTTTTCTTTTTTTGTGGGCTCTTTGGCCTGTTTTTTATTTTTATTTTTTTCATCTGGAGTCTTATCCTGCCTTGTGGGGGAATCACAATCTCCATCATCCTTTCCTCACTGGGGTAATGCTCTAATAATGATGATCATCACACTTTTATTTACTTACAACTCGATACAACTAATACATGATGGCTCTATAGGAATTCCTTTGGCAGTGTACTAGGATATGCAATGTTCTAGCTTAGCAAAGATATCAAAAAATGGACAAGCCGTGAAAATATCATGCTAGCTATCTTACGATTATGAAAAGCAATATGACAATGAACGCTAAAGTCATGATGATGATGGAAGTTGCATCACCATATATCTCGGAATGGCTATATATATGCCATAATAGGTATGTATGGTGGTTGTTTGACGAAGATATAAGGAGGTTTGATGCACTAGAAAAAGTTGGACGGTACTAGAGAGACTAGTTATGGTAGAAGGGTAAGAATGTGTATAATCCATGGAGTCCACATTATTCATAAAGAACTCATATACTTATTCTGGAAGTTTTATTAGCCCACGAACCAAAGTACTACTCGCATGCCCCTAGGAGGAGGTTGGTAGGAGCTAATGATCGCGACCCCTAATTTAAACATCACAGAAGGATTTCAATCAAGGATAAATTATGCTTCGACCTCACCGCTAATGTCAGCGGCCACCACTTTACATGCATCAGGATTTACTTGTGTTAAGACTTAATCCCTTAATACCCTTATTAATACTCAACTTTAATTCTTTTACTAGCATGCCCCCATATTACCACATCAATATTTCAGAACTATTGCAAGGAATCAAACATATCATACTCCAAGAGTTCTTTTACTAGCATGCCCCCATATTACCACCTTAATATAATTGAAGTTCAAAGAGCATTCTATAAATCAAAAAAATGATTATCTCATACCAGCATGGTGCATAAAATAAAAGTGAAAAATAAACACAAAAGATGCTCCAAGATTTTACGCATATCATGTGAACAAAACAAAACCGAGACATACCGATAATTGTTGAATAAAGATGGGATGCCTTCCGGGGCATCCCCAAGCTTAGATGCTTCAGTCTCCATGAATATTTACTTGGGGTTCCACGGGCACCCCCAAGCTTGAGATCTTGTCTCTCCTCATTCTTCTCATATCAATACCTCCTCGATTTTTGAACACCTCATCCACACAAAACTTAACCGAACATTTTATTAACAGTGTTAGCACATATAACATCAAATCCCATCATGTCCTGCTATAGCATTATTGTGTAATTATAATCAAACATTACCCACCATATGCTATCATAATTCTATGGCCCCAAGTCAAAGGGGGCTCAACAACATACGCAAATAATGAAACTATAACAACAATCTGTGAAATATAGACAGTCTGTAGCAATATGAACATTGAACATACTTCTGTAACTCCAAAAATGCTGAAACATTAGGACAAAATAAAAAAATTGCATACAATATCGTGTAAAAATTTCAGAAACTTTTGATGTTCCAATAGAAAATGTAAATTCACGTAGTACAACCAAAGTTTTTGTTTTTGCACTGCACGTACCAAACAAGCAATCTAATCATCCTAAAGGAAAATATTGGCACGTTATTTTTATAATACAATGGATTTTTACAAGCGGATAATTATTTTTGTTGAAAACTTTCTGTAATTCAAGATTTGCAAAATTTCCATGGGCATGAACAAAGTTCAAGGAGCTCCCCCACTTCAACGGTGCTTGTCTTTCTTACTTTCAGTTTTCTTTCTGAAAAGTTTTAGGTTCCCCTCTTTATTTTTTTGTTTTTAAACTTTTTAAAAGCACACAACAGAAGAAAATGACTCACTATAATTTCCGGGTTGTCTCCCTGGCAGCGCTTTCCTTAAAGCCATTAAGCTAGGCATAAATTGCTCAAGTAATGGGTCCACCAGGATCCCAAGGTATATCAAACCTAATTTTAGTTAGCAATGATTTGTAATTTAGTATTGAGCACAAAGCAACATATATCATGCAACAACGAAGTCTAACTCTCTTCCTATGCATCGGTGCATCATAAAAGAACAATTCATGCACACATAGTAAAGGCCGACACATAGCATGAATAGTTTCTTCCAATTTTGTCATGTTGGAAACATAGAGAGGTGGAGATGGAGTTCCTCTCTCATAATAATTGCAAGCAGGAGCAACAAGCACATGCACGTTATGTTTATCAAAGTCATGATGTGTAGTAGTCACATGCAACCCATAAATATATTACTTAATAAGCACAAACTTCTCCGATATAGTGTAGTTGGCAGAATTCAAAAAGATAATAGGATTATCATGTGTGCATGCAATAGCAACAAGTTCATTCTTAACATAAGGAACTATAGCAAGTTAATCTCCATAAGCATAATTCATATTGGCATAAAAAATGGATAGTGTTGGTGCAATGATAGGCCCCTTATGTTTTGGAGTTGGTTGACATAAACAGTACAGGACTTATGTGTTTGCGAGTGCACACAGAGTAACGAGTCCCTGAAGTATAAATGAGTTTGATGCAAACGACGAAGATAATCTCTGTGCCTTGCAGCGAACACCCACTGGTATAACAACATGCTATACAAACGGTTTCAACCCCTTTCCACGACGGCGTTCGGAACCATCACCTAGTGAGTGTGGGCGATTAGGGGGTCCTTCTCACACGACCTAGAAACCGTCGATGATATGCCCTCCTGGCATACATGCTCAGCAAAATTAGGTCATGTGTGACCGATGAGCCAGCAAATATAGTTATAACTATAGTAGTGCTAAAAAAATACAATTATATATGCGAAATAATTTCCGGTCATGAGTACATCCCACACAGTCAGTCCCCTCGAAACATTTCCGTTCATATATACATCCCACACAGTCGCTGCAAGGAAAACATTTCCGTTCGTAGGTACATCACAAACAATTTTCCCCGTTAAATCCTTTGTGTTAGCATTCCCATCGCAGACAATATTAAAAAAATTATCGTTTGCTTTATTGAATGCATCACACATGGTGCGTAGAAGAAACTGTGTGGCAAAGGCTGTCCATCACACATAGTTTTTATGTGGTAAACGTTTGCGCAAGATGGCCTAACGCAAACAGTTTTGAAGAGAATGTCGTGTGTGGTTGTTCATCGATCCAACCCGGTTTATTCCTAGAAAATGTGTGTGTTGCCTTAGGTCATCGGCCACAGTATTTTCTAAATAATCATTTGCAATAGCAAAAATCAATTAGCAGGCTAATTTGCCATTAGCAAGCTAATTGCCCTATTATTAATAATCTATTTATTAATCTAATTGACATTCATATTAAACACATAATATATTTCATTCCCATACTAAGGAAGTAGGATTTCATAATTGAAATACATCAGAGTACAATATGATAGCTTCAGCAGTTAGCTACCCCATTACATAACTGCACGAGCACCATGTTTCACACGACCTTTTGAAATTGGCATCATAGACAGTACATAGACAGATGCATCTCATCGGAAAAACTACTAAAGTGGAAGCCGAATATTGAGCCTTCACTAATGTTGAAGGTCTTTGCATCTTTAGGCCAGTGCCTGTGGATGATTGACCGTCCATCCTTCATCCTCTACAGGAACACTTCAATATTGAACCGTGGGTGTTGTATGAAAACCTTCCTCGCCTCCTGACCATAGAGGTGGTTTGAGAGGTATCATCAGTGAACTACTTTGGAAAGGTCTGAAAACAAGGATGTGTATAAATATCTTCTCTATATTGGAAAGGAGCAATGGAATAAAAAAGGCAAGGTATAATAGTTAGTACCATCTTGTAGTGAACTGATGTCTTCTTCATTGTGCAGACAAATATCTTGTTGTTTTTTATCGCTAATTTCTTTATCGTAACAATGTTTCTAAGTTTCTTGATTTGATTGATATTCATGGACAACTCATTTCCCCATATGCAAAAAGGGTCGAACAGCGGGTCAAAACCTCTGACAGCAGGACCTACATGTGCAAGACCAAATTGTTAAAACCCTAAGTATTAGAATGGTTCCTGCAATTGCACAATAATGAGCTATTAGACAACGAACCATGCATGTGCTAACCTCGATTGTAAATGCCAGTGCTTCCCATTGTTTCCCTGCAACACATATAAGGTAATTAGTCATCAGGTTAAGTAAGAGGTCACGTGCTATTAGTAAAATATGTTGATGAAAAAATAAGCACATTGCAGATTCATCGAATTCAATCAAGCCACATGGAAAACCCATTTATCCAAACCAATCAACATTAAGAACTAGGAGATATAGCACTTGTATACGTTTCTCATCTATTAAGTACAGCCAAATTTGATTTATTCCTCACATGCACAACAATACGAAATTCCAACCACGACAATTGGACATCACATTGCAGAATTGAACCAAGCAGTTAACTAAACACCACAACAAATGAACCAAACATTAACTAAGCACCACATTGCACAATATAATATACTCCTAATAGAAGATCAGGTAGTTAACCGAACCAAGCATGCTTAACAACTTGGAAATATAGCAATTGTATTTGTTTCTCATGCATTTAGTACAACCAAATTCGATTAAACTTCTCAAATAGTATACAATAACAGAATGCACCCACAACTATTGAACATCACATTGCAGAATTGAACCAAACAGTTAACTAAACACCACAACACAAATGAACCAAACGTTAACTGAGCACCACATTGCACAATGTATAACCAAAACAAGCATGCTTGAGAACTTGCAAAAAAAGCAATTGTATTTGTTTCTCATGTATTTAGTACAGCCAAATTCGATTTACTTCTCACATGCTATGCAATAACAGAGTGCACCCACAACTATTGAACATCGCATTGCAGAATTGAACCAAACAATTAACTAGACACCACAACACAAATGAACCAAACGTTAACTGAGCACCACATTGCACAATGTATAACCAAACCAAGCATGCTAGACAACTTGGAAATATAGCAATTGTATTCGTTTCTCATGTATTTTGTAAAGATAAATTCAATTTATTTTTCACATGGAAGAGAATACAAAATTGCAGCCTGAAGAATTGAACATCACATTTGCAGAATTGAACCAAACAGTTACCTGAAGACGACAACTAATTACGAAACAGTTAATAAGTGAGCACCACATTGCATGACATATAGAACATATACACATGAGCAACAGATTGCATGGTAAAATTAGATAGCACAATTCACTAGAATTTGTTAAGGAAAGGCAGGAGCAACACACGCAATGGGTAAACGAGCATGATTAACCAGCGTTGCTAGCAAATGGCGAGGTGCTCCTCCAAGATCTGGGGTTCGGCACGAATGGTAGCCATCACAACCTCATCCGCGCGTGCGGCCACAATTTGCTTCTCCGCTGCCAAATGCTCCTTGAGCTCTTGGCTATACTTCGTGCACCATGTCTTAGGACAATGCTTATTTGGTGGATGGGTCAGTGATTTGGGTGGAAGGTGTCGCGCCGGTGGTCGGGGCATGTGGGATGTGGAAGGGGTTGGTGGATGGGGGTCTGGTGTGGATTACCTGCCTGGATAGACGGGGCTGAGTAGCATGAAGGAGGGTCGCCGGCAAGGGCGGCGGCACTGCAAGCTAGGAGTGAAGGTTTCAACTTGGAAAGGAAGGCGGAACAGGGGAAATGTGGCTTTTGGTAATGGGGAGGGGGCGAGGAGGTAGATATTTCCGCGGAAGCCGAAAGTTTGGAATCGCTTCAGCAAGAAACTGGCGTGCAAAGTGTCATCGAACACAGTCCCTTATTTAGAACTGTGTACGATATGTCAACATCAAAAATGTTTCAGATAGCTTAACCCGTGTGCGATGAGTTTGAATGTCAAAAATTTTGGTACCAATTTCCCTAGTTACAGTGCTCATCCATGTCATTGCATAATTTGGGTACACAAAGGAGACTACAGCACACCCACACTTCTTAATCGAACAAGTTCAGCAATTAAACAGAGTTAGCTGGCCTAAACATTACTCTAACAAATTAAAGACCATCACTCTTAATTAAACTAAACAAAGAGTGGTACTACGGCTGGTGCTCGTTGATCTCCGCCGCCTCCTCCATGTCCAGCTTGCGCCCAAGAGTCTCCTGGGGAAGGAGCTCCGTGTCATCCATCGCACCATATTCGTCAAGCATCTCGCCATCTGCGTCCGCCATCGCTTTGGAAAAGGCCGCCACCAGCTAGGAGTGGGCGGCCACGATATGGGCTTGGACGGGATCTGTTGTTGCAAGGTATGCAGCGGAGGAACGGACGGCTGCTCGAACGCTCTCGGTGATTGCCAACTCTTCGGTCGTGGGTTGCCGACCGTTGTCGCAAAAGCTTCGTTCTATTTGTGCGGTGACCACCATGAGCTGGTTGTGGGCGGCCTCGATATGGTCGTGGGCGGCCTCCATCAGGGCTAAGGCGGCCGCCGTGGAACCGACAGCTGCTGTGCCGCTCTCGCCAGCTGCTATCTCCGAGGCGGATGTTGGTGCCGCCACCTGAGAAGCAACAACGGCCATTTGGGCTGCCATGGCCGCCCGGTCGCAGACTACGGCCGCGCTCATGCACCTTGTTAGAACACGCATGGCGGCTGCGGCCGCGCTAACGCCGGAGTGGGCCGCCGAAGTTGCCCTCATGACGCGGGTCGACATCCCCATCTTTCTCCGGCGATGATTGAACAATGAAATGATATTTGGGGAGAGAGCTAGTGTGCTTGACACGCCGGGTGTGGACTGTAGCCGACGCACCTTCTCGCGTAAACCATAGGCGTACTATACACCGACGGTGCTCCAAGATATTTTCTACTGCATCTCACACGGTTAGTGATAATAAACTGTGTGGGATCTACTTGATTTTTAATTTTGATTTGTATTAAATAATGGGGTCACAGCGGCAATGGACGGTGTTTGAATTGCTAGACCTTTTATATTCAGTGAACATGCAACTATATGTGTGTCGTAAAAAATTGGAATTGTTCAGTGTTCCTTTGGACACTTTTATACGGTAACTTGGTTTTCTATGCATTTCAGGTGCACAATTCAAAATTAAACTACATGCTCGAGTCCATAAAAACGGGTTGCAAAATCAAATTATTGTCCTTGGTTGCAAGCTTAGGCCACATGCAAGAAATGAGAATGAATGTCAAACATCTTGACACTGTCGCTCTGCCGCTAACATTGAGATACATGCTTTTAACATTTTAGTAAATAAAAAACTTGTCTAAAATTCATGAAACTTGATATGATATCATGGAATGGCAGCGACATGCCGTGGTAAAAATATTATCCCCTTTGGGGCAGGTCTGGGTATAAGCTTCTCGCAAACCAGAGCGTCTCTCACAACAAGCCTGATGGTTTTAGTAGGGTACGTGCCACCTTGGGGGATGAAACAATATATGTTGCCTCTTCTTACTTTCAAAATGTTTCTCGTGTCAACATAGAACAACACGAGTGTTGTGTCAATTTTTGGAATTTTTAGGGTTTGTTTTGACATTTTTATGCATTAATTGCGTTTTCAATGCATTTATGAGCACAATTCAAATTTGAACTACGTGCACATGCTCTAATGCATATAAATTGGTTGAAAATTCAAATATGTGTCCTTGGTTGCATGCTTAGGTCCCATTGAAGAAATGGGAATGAATGTCAAAGACCCTGCCACCGTAACTCGGCCACAAACATTGAGATTGCTGGTTTTAAAATTCGAGTAAATCCAAAACTTGTCAGAAATTCCTGAAACTTGGCATGCTATCATGGAGCGACATCAACATGTCGTGGTAAAAATATTGTCCCATTTGGGTCAGGTTCGGGGATATGCTTCTCACAAACCAAATGTTCTCACAACAAACTTGATGGTTTCAGTACGGAACATCCCGCCTTTCGGGACGAAACGATATCCGCTGCCTCTTATTGCTTTCAAAAAAATTCTTGTGTCAACATAGAACAATAGGAGTGTTGTGTCAATTTTTGGGATTTTTTGGGGTTCGTTGGACATTTTATTGCATTAATTGTGTTTTCGATGCATTTATTTGCATAACTAAAATTTGAACTACATGCACATGCTCCAATGCAAATCAATTGGTTGAAAATTCGAATATGTGTCCTTGGTTGCATGCTTAGGTCCCATGCAAGAAACGGAAATGAATGTCAAACACCCTGCCATTGTCACTCGGCCGCAAACATTGAGATTCCTGTTTTTTAAATTCTAGTAAATCCAAAACTCGTCTGAAATTCATGAAACTTGGCATGCTATTGATAACCCACAAGTGTAGGGGACCTATCGTAGTCCTTTCGATAAGTAAGGGTGTCGAACCCAACGAGGAGCAGAAGGAAATGATAAGCGGTTTTCAGTAAGGTTTTCTCTGCAAGCACTGAAATAATAGGTGATAGATAGTTTTGTGATAAGATAAATAGTAATGAGCAAAAAGTAAATAAAGTAAATAAAGTGCAGCAAGGTGGCCCAATCCTTTATGTAGCAAAGGATAAGCCTGGACAAATTCTAATAATGAGGAAGGAGCTCCCGAGGACACATTGGGAATTATCGTCAAGCTAGTTTTCATCACGTTTGTAAGATTCGCGTTCGGTACTTTGATAATTTGATATGTGGGTGGACCGGCACTTGGGTAATGCCCTAACTTGGACAAGCATCCCACTTATGATTAACCCCTATTGCAAGCAATCCGCAACTACAAAAAGGAGTATTAAGGTAAACCTAACCACAACATTAAACATATGGGCCCATATCAACCCCTAACGAGGCAACGCATAAACTAGGGTTTAAGCTTCTGTCACTCTAGCAAACCATCATCTACTTATTACTTCCCTATGCCTTCGCATAGGCCCAAATAATGGTGAAGTGTCATGTAGTCGTCGTTCACATAACACCACTAGAGGAAAGACAACATACATCTCATCAAAATATCGAACGAATACCAAATTCACATGACTACTAATAGCAGGACTTCACCCATGTCCTCAGGAACAAACTTAACTACTCACAAAGCATATTCATATTCATAATCAGAGGAGTAATAATATGCATAAAGGATCTGAACATATGATCTTCCACCAAGTAAAACAATTAGCATCAACTACAAGGAGTAATCAACACTACTAGTAACACACAGGTACCAATTTGTGGTTTTCATACAAGATTGGATACAAGAGATGAACTAGGGTTTTGAGAGGAGATGGTGCTGGTGAAGATGTTGATGGAGATTGACCCCCTCCCGATGAGAGGATCATTGGTGATGACGTTGGTGATGATTTCCCCCTCCCGGAGGGAAGTGTCCCCGGCAGAACAGCTCCGCCAGAGCCCTAGATTGATTCTGCCAAGGTTCCGCCTCGTGGCGGTGGAGTTTCATCCCGTAAGCTTGCCCATGATTTTTCCAGGGTAAGGGTGATGATATAGCAGAAGATGGACGCCGGAGGCCCACCAGGGGGCCCAGGAGATAGGGGGCCGCGCCCTATAGGGGGGGCGCCCCCCTGTCTCCTGGACAGGGTGTGGGCCACTGGCCTATTTCTTTCGCTCATAAATTCTTAATAAATCGAAAATTTTGTTTCGTGGAGTTTCAGGACTTTTGGAGTTGTGCAGAATAGGTTTCCAATGTTTGCTCCTTTTCCATCCAGAATTCCGGCTGCCGGCATTCTCCCTCTTCATGGTAAACCTTGTAAAATAAGAGAGAATAGCCATAAGTATTGAGATATAATGTGTAATGACAGTCCATAATGCAATAAATATTGATATAAAAGCATGATGCAAAATGGACGTATCAACTCCCCCAAGCTTAGACCTCGCTTGTCCTCAAGCGGAAGCCGAAATCAAAAATATGTCCACATGTTTAGAGATAGAGGTGCCAATAAAAATAAAATACGGACATGAGGGCATCATGATCATTCTAATAACAGTAACATATATAGATTTTGTCATATGATTTCCTATGCTCAAGTAGTAAGCAATTCACAATGTAAAGTATGGTTCATAAACTCCATTGGGAACTAACAAACTATAATCTCAGTCATTGAAGCAATTGCAATTTATCATAACATCAGAAAGATTCAATGATAGAGCTTTTCAACAAGCTCACATACTCAACTATCTCGTAGTATCCCATAATAGCTAACACTCACGCAATACTTGTGGTTAAAGAGTTTCAGCCAGACACTGAGAAAGATAGGGGCTTTATTGTGTTGCCTCCCAACGTATTCACCTTTAGGTGATGTCAATAATAATAGCCTATGCCAACTTACATCCAATTGGATATATGTATCATGATCTTTCAAACACGAGGAGCTTTCCAAAGGATAAAATGAAAACGGGGAAAGGTGAGGATCACCTTGACTCAAGCATAAAGTAAAAACATAAAGTAAAAGATAGGCCCTTTGCAGAGGGAAGCAGAGGTTGTCATGCGCATTTAGGGTTGATGCACGAAATCTTAATGCAAAAGAATGTCACTTTATATTACCCCTTGTATGTGGACCTTTATTATGCAATCCGTCGCTTTAATTACTTCCACAACAAGTTCGTACAAAGCTTATTTTCTCTGCACTAATAAGTCATACATATTTAGAGAGCAATTTTTATTGCTTGCACCGATGACAACTTACTTGAAGGATCTTACTCAATCCATAGGTAGGTATGGTGGAATCACATGGCAAAACTGGGTTTGAGGATATTTGGAAGCACAAGTAGTATATCTACTTGGTGCAAGGAATTTGGATAGCAAGAGGGGGAAATGACAATATACTTTAACTGAAATGTCGGAAAACATAAACCATTATGTTGTCTTCCTTGTCCAACATCAACTCTTTTAGCATGTCATACTTAACGAGTGATTCACAATCATAAAAGATGTCCAAGATAGTATATCTATATGTGAACCCCTCTTTCCTTATCACTTCCTATTAATTGCAACGATGACCAAGGCTACGTTCATCAACTCTCAACAATTTTTATGCCTCATACTTTATATGTGTGAAGTTATCACTATCCATAAGATCAATATGAACTCTTTTGTTCTTTCTACTTCCTCAACATCATAGCAACATAGCAAAGCCCTTGACTCAACACTAATCTTTATTATAGATAGCACACGGACTCGCTTACATAAAGAGATCACAAAGCAAAACTCAAAACTACTTGATATCAAAACCTCAATCTACTAGATCAAGATACTACTAAAAGGATCGAACTAAATAAAGCGGTAAAGATAGGAGTGTGATGGTGATATGATATCGGGGCACCTCCCCAAGCTTGGCAGTTTCCAAGGGGAGTGCCCATACCCATGTGATTATTTCTTTGGAGCTGATGGAGGTGGTGATGATGACAGTGGAATTGTTGCAATTTTCTTCTCTAGCTTGTGTCTGAGGCTAAAATTTTCCTCCCTCAGATCCTCATTCTCGAGCTCAAGTTTCATTATCTTTTTGCATAGTGCTTCCTTGTTGTCCTGCAAAAAACGTGGAGGGATAGATTGGACCTTAGGGAGGCTTGACTTCTTGAACTCCACATGCATATCACCAGGTTGAGGTAGTAGATCATCCTCTTCATCGGAGCTTGTCTCCTCCTTCCTTTTTGGATCGTAGTCTTCTTATTCCTCTATGGTCCAGCCATAATGTACCACCTCCCCATATACTTTTGGATTTTCAATATAATCAGCCATGTAGCTCTCTCCCTCCGAATCTTGGGACGACATCTTGTTCCAAATCCGCAACAGGAACAGCTCGAAACAAAAACAGAGGATATTTGCGTGATACAGTGGTCAAAACCTTTGGGAGTATATATAATGAATTTTTACCGTCCAAAATACGTAACATACAAGAAAACGGAGTCCGGGAGGCACACGAGGTGCCCATGAGATAGGAGGGCGCGCCCTACAGGTTGGGGGGGCTCCTCTCTCGTGGGAGCCTCGTGTCCCTTTCGGACTACTTCTTTCTTCCTAAAATTCTTAAATAATCCAAAACTGATAAAAATTGCCATTAGAGTTGTTTTGGAGTCGGTTTACTTACCGTACCACGCACCTATGCCTATTCGGAGTCAGGAACATTCTGGAAAGTGTCTCTTATGTATTCCTCGGGGGTTATGGTTTCAATAATATTAGTTTCAACATTGATAGGATTACCTGAAATATAATGATTAATTCTTTGACCGTTAACCACCCTCGGATTTGTGCCTTCGAAGTTGTTGATTTTTATAGCACCATAATGATAGACCTCCTCGATAACGTAGGGACCTTCCCATTTTGAGAGAAGCTTTCTTGCAAAAAATCTTAAATGAGAGTTGAATAATAACACATAATCTCCTACGTTAAACTCACGCTTTTGTATCCTCTTATCATGCCAGCATTTGAATTTTTCTTTGAAAAGCTTGGCATTCTCATATGCTTGGGTTCTCCATTCATCAAGTGAGCTAATATCAAAACAACCTCTTCTCACCGGCATGTTTGAAGTCATAATTGAGCTCTTTAATAGCCCAATATGCTTTATGTTCAAGTTCAAGAGGTAAATGACATGTTTTTCCATAAACTCTCTTATATGGAGACATACCCATAGGATTTTTGTATGCGGTTCTATAGGCCCATAATGCATCATCAAGTTTTTTGGACCAATTCTTTCTAGATCTATTCACAGTCTTTTGCAAAATTAATTTGAGCTCTCTATTGGTCAACTCTACTTGACCACTAGACTGCGGGTGATAAGGAGATGTGATTCTATTATTGACATCATATTTAGCGAGCATATTACAGAAAGCACCATGAATAAAGTGTGAACCACCATCAGTCATAAGATATCTAGGGACTCCAAACCTCGGAAAAATAACTTCTTTAAGCATTTTAATAGAAGTGTTATGATCCGCATTACTAGTTGGAATAGCTTCTACCCACTTAGTAACGTAATCAACATCAACTAAAATATGTGTATTACCATTGGAGGCAGGAAAAGGTCCCATATAATCAAAGCCCCAAACATCAAACGGTTCAATAACAAGAGAATAATTCATAGGCATTTCTTGACGTTTACTAATGTTACTATTTCTTTGACATTCATCACAAGATAATACAAACTTACGAGCATCTTTGAAGAGAGTTGGCCAATAAAAACCAGATTGTAGTACCTTGTGTGCAGTTCTATCTCCAGCATGGTGTCCTCCATAAGATTCAGAGTGACACTTGCGTAGGATTTGTTCCTGTTCATGCTCGGGCACACAACGTCTAATAGTACCATCTACTCCTTCTTTATAAAGGTGTGGATCATCCCAGAAGTAATGTCTTAAATCATAAAAGAACTTTTTCTTTTGCTGGTATGTGAAACTAGGCGGTATATATTTAGCAACAATGTAATTAGCATAATCAGCATACCAAGGAGCAGTACAAGAAGCATTGACAACCACTAATTGTTCATTAGGAAAACTATCATTAATAGCCGATGGGTCATCAAGAACATTCTCTAACCTAGAAAAGTCCGCAACGGGGTTCTCAGCTCCCTTTCTATCAATAATATGCAAGTCAAATTCTTGGAGCAAGAGAACCCATCTAATGAGTCTAGGCTTAGCATCTTTCTTCTCCATCAGATATTTAATAGCAGCATGATCAGTATGAATAGTAACTTTGGAATTAACAATATAAGGTCTAAACTTATCACATGCAAACACAACTGATAAGAACTCTTTTTTAGTAGTAGCATAATTTCTCTGGGCAGTATCAAGAGTCTTACTAGCATACTAGATAACATTCAATTTATTATCGACTCTTTGCCCTAAAACAACACCTACAGCATAATCACTAGCATCGCACATAATTTCAAAAGGTAAATTCCAATCAGGAGGCTGAACAATGGGTGTAGTGATCAAGGCTTTCTTAAGTGTTTCAAATGCTTCTGCACAATCATCATCAAAGGCAAAAGGAATATCTTTTTGCAATAAATTAGTCAGAGGCCTAGAGATTTTAGAAAAGTCCTTAATGAACCTCCTATAAAAGCCGGCGTGACCAAGGAAACTTCTTATACCTTTTATGTCCTTGGGACATGGCATCTTTTGAATAGCATCAACTTTGGGTTTATCAACTTCAATACCTTTCACTACTGGAATCTGGCACTTTGCCATCTGCCATGGCAGATGGCAAATGCATGGTCGGCGGATGGCAAAGGCTTTGCCATCTGCCAGCAGATGGCAAACAGTTTGTCTGAAACCTTGCCGGTAAAGGCTTCTTTGCCGTCTGCTGGCTGATGGCAAAGAGCCTGTGGCTTTGCCATCTGCTGGCAGATGGCAAAGCCTCTTAACGGGGTTAGCCCCGTTAGAAGGCTAACGGCATACTTTGCCATCTGCCAGCAGATGGCAAAGGCGGCAGGCTCTTTGCCATCTGCCAGCAGATGGCAAAGGCTGCAGGCTGTTTGCCGTCTGCTAGCAGATGGCAAAGGCTGAATGCTTTGCTGTCTGCCAGCAGATGGCAAAGGCTGCATGCTTTGCCGTCTGCCAGCAGATGGCAAAGAGTTTTGCCATCTGCTGTCAGATGGCAAAAAGCCCAAATAGGCCAGCCCAAATTTTACATGTAGATGACACGTGGCCTCTTTGCCATCTGCCAGCTGATGGCAAAGCTCTTTGCCATCTGCCAGCAGATGGCAAAGCTCTTTGCCATCTGCCAGCAGATGGCAAAGTGACTATATTGCCCCATTTAATTTTGTTTTTTCTTATATCAATTCATTTTCATAGAAATCAAACACAAATATATTTATATGACCAATATAGCATATTCAACACATATTACCAATAGTCATGAACACATATGTATCCAACACATGTTACCAATAGTAGCAACTTTCATCCGTACATATACATAGTTTCATCAATATTACACAGTTTCATCCATACGTAGCAAGTTTCACAAGGTCAAAACAAAAACTAAATACAAGCACTCCATCAACCCAAGCTTCCGTGATCTTAAGCAAATGTGTAAAATGGGAAAGAAGAAAGTTAGAAGAAGAAGACTAGAAGAAGAAGATTATTATGATGCAACTAAAATGTGAAGATTATTATGATGCAACTTATATCTGTAAAATAGGTCATTTTTGAGCTAAGTATGGTTATTATGTCATTTTTGAGCTAGCTAAGCATACTACGTCATTTTGGTGTAAAACATGCTGAGGTCATTCTAGAGCTAAGTAAGTTTATTATGTCATTTTGGAGCTAGCTAAGCATGTGAAGTCATTTAGGAGCTAAAATATGTCATTTCTTAAGCATATTATGTCATTTTAGAGTTAGCTAAGCATATTAAGTCATTTTGGAGGAAAAGATGCTAAGTATAGGTCATTTTAGAGCTATCCTAGGTTAAATAGGTCATTTTTAAGCTAGCTATGCATATTAAGTCATTTTGGATGAAAAAATGCGAAGTATAGGTCATTTTAGAGCTAGCCTAGGTTGAATAGGTCATTTTGAAGCTAAGTAAGGTTATTATGTCATTTTGGAGCTAGCTAAGCATATGAAGTCATTTAGGACCTAAAATATGTCATTTCTTAAGCATATTATATCATTTCAGAGCAAGCTAAGCATATTAAGTCATTTTGGAGGAAGAGATGCTAAGTATAGGTCATTTTAGAGCTATCCTAGGTTAAATAGGTCATTTTTAAGCTAGCTAAGCATATTAAGTCATTTTGGAGAAAAAAATACTAAGTATAGGCCATTTTAGAGCTATCCTAGGTTAAATATGTCATTTTGGAGCTAATTAAGCTTATTATGTCATTTTGGAGCTAGCTAAGCATGTGAAGTCATTTAGGAGCTAAACTATGTCATTTCTTAAGCATATTATGTCATTTTAGAGCTAGTTAAGCATATTAACTAATTTTGGAGGAAAAGATTCTAAGTATAGGTCATTTTGAAGCTAGCTAAGCATATTAAGTCATTTTGGAGGAAAAAATGCTAAGTATAGGTCATTTTAGAGCTATCCTAGGTTAAATAGGTCATTTTGGAGCTAATTAAGCTTATTATGTAATTTTTGAGCTAGCTAAGCATATTAAGTCATTTCAGAGGAAAAAATGCTAAGTATAGGTCATTTTTAGAGCTAGCCTAGGTTGAATAGGTCATTTTGAAGCTAAGGAAGGTTATTATGTCATTTTGGAGCTAGCTAAGCATATGAAGTCATTTAGGACCTAAAATATGTCATTTCTTAAGCATATTACATCATTTTAGAGCTAGCTAAGCATATTAAGTCATTTTGGATGAAAAGATGCTAAGTATAGGTCATTTTAGAGCTATCCTAGGTTAAATAGGTCATTTGTAACCTAGATAAGCATATTAAGTCATTTTGGAGGAAAAATCCTAAGTATAGGTCATTTTAGAGCTATCCTAGGTTAAATATGTCATTTTGGAGCTAATTAAGCTTATTATGTCATTTTGGAGCTAGCTAAGCATGTGAAGTCATTTAGGAGCTAAACCATGTCATTTCTTAAGCATATTATGTCATTTTTAGAGCTAGTTAAGCATATTAACTAATTTTGGAGGAATAGATTCTAAGTATAGGTCATTTTGAAGCTAGCTAAGCATATTAAGTCATTTTGGAGGAAAAAATGCTAAGTATACGTCATTTTAGAGCTATCATAGGTTAAATAGGTCATTTTGGAGCTAATTAAGCTTATTATGTAATTTTTGAGCTAGCTAAGCATATGAAGTCATTTTGGAGGAAAAATGCTAAGTATAGGTCATTTTAGAGCTAGCCTCGGTTGAATAGGTCATTTTGAAGCTAAGTAAGGTTATTATGTCATTTTGGAGCTAGCTAAGCATATGAAGTCATTTAGGACCTAAAATATGTCATTTCTTAAGCATATTATATCATTTTAGAGCTAGCTAAGCATATTAAGTCATTTTGGCGGAAAAGATGCTAAGTATAGGTCATTGTAGAGCTATCCTAGGTTAAATATGACATTTTTAAGCTAGCTAAGCATATTAAGTCATCTTGGAGGAAAAATGCTAAGTATAGGTCATTTTAGAGCTATCCTAGGTTAAATATGTCATTTTGGAGCTAATTAAGCTTATTATGTCATTTTTGAGCTAGCTAAGCATATTGAGTCATTTTGAAGGAAAAAATGTGAAGTATATGATTATGTCGCTAGTATCCATATGGCAGAGAACCCGGACCGACATGACTAGTCATCGAACCAAGGTGGCACAAATGTACAGGGACATGCATACATTACCCAGCAATGCACGTGTCGGTCATCAGCGAGTGCAACCAAGTCGTAGCAAGATACAAGGACTTCGGTGATACACCGCGTGACATTTCCCCGTAGGGACAGACACAGGAGCAAAGAAGGACACATGCCAGTCAATCCATGTGTTCCGGAGCAGTAGCGAACTACCATGGCTCAGTGGAAGCACTAGGAGGCATTTCCCTGTATGGAAGGCTACCAAAGGCACACGACTAGGTGTCGAATCCCACACATACAATGCATTTCAAACATACACACATTATGCACGATATGTGTAGATACAACATGGCATCACAACAGAACTCTATTAAGCAAAACACTTGGGAAACTTACCGTCATCACGGAGGTGTAGGTGTAGGTGTAGGTGTAGGACCGGTCGCGCCAGTGGCAGACGGAGAAGGATCGGTCGATGCTTGTCGGGAGTTACGCTGCACCAAAGATTATTTCCAATGTATCGTTAGCATGATGCAACTCAAATGTGAAGACTAGTAACTAATGACCGTTCAAATGAAACTCACCGTGCCACTACTAGGAAAAGGCCCACTAATGGCGCACTGGTTTTTCCTACTAATGGCGCACTACCGGTGCACCATTAGTAGCACGCCACTAGTATTTTTTACTAATGGCGCACCACTGGTGCGCCATTAGTATCTGGTATACTAATGGCGCACCAGGCAGTGCGCCATTAGTATGTAACACCATGCGCCATTAGTATGCCTCCCGGGGGGCCATATGTAACCATGTGCTTTGTCATACTAATGGCGCACTCTGCCTTGATGCGCCATTAGTATGAATATTTGTTTTTTTTTTGCTTTTCTGATTTTTGCACAGGTTACAAAATATATTATTGGACAGAATATAGACAGCAGGACATAGCAACAACAGATTCATCGAATACAATAGAAGATTAGTCTCCGAATACAATTCATCATATTAGTCTCTGAATTCAAAAGACCGAACAAATATAAAACATTACAAGTCTCAAGACCGCGAGTATCGAGTTTGTCTTCACATTACAAGTTGATATCGATCATCTATACTACCATCACATAAAAGAGAGCTGCGGTCATCACGATGAGCATCATCGTGATCAAACTGGTCTTCATCTGGTTCCTCCAACGCTCCCTCCTCTCCCCCGCTAGATAGCGGGCGTATCTAGATTCGGCCTCCGCCCTAGTGGTGTACCCTTTGTAACTGTTACCGCTGAAATGGTGAACCTGTCTCCGACACTCCTCCAAGTCGTCGTAGACTCCGGGAACCTTACCCTTGTACACGACATACGATGACATCTCTATGCACAAGCCAGACAACAGACAACAGACAATACATAAGCAATATGTAAGTATGCAACAAAAGGATCGGAAGAGAAAAGCAAGACATTAATAGCACGATTCATGATCCTACTAATAAATAGCATCGATTACATCTAAGTTGAATGACTGTCCAAACCAAAGAGACATACGAATTCATTAAAGTTTAATTACAACATTAGCCAATCAATGTTTCAGAACTACACATCACTACTTTCGACTCGACTCATCGGACAGGAGCGTGGATGAAGCCGTCATCTGTCGTGATGGTCATGAAATCGCGGCCGTTGTTACCCTGCATTTGTAGCGTTCCATCTATCTCATTGTTGGACGGTTGATATCTGCGGTAGAACTGCCCCGAGGTATGAAGGACATCTTGATGGATGATGTCCGCAAACTCCGACTGGATGCGAAAGAATTCTTGTCTGAGGTCCGCGTCCTGGGTTGCCGACAACCTCGCGGCCCAATCTTTGAGACTATCTGGTAGAAGAAGTTGATGATGGTCCCTTACGATCGCCCGCATGTGATGGAGGGCGTAGTAGGCATCCTTCTGACTGCCAGGCGGCTGCTTGACGTAGCAGAAATTCGTATTGTGTGAGAAGGTGTGCTTGCCGTACTTACGAACTGCCCTGGTGAAGGTGCCTCCAGATTTGGCATAGCAGGGGAGAACATCATCAAGAACTTTCTTGACATTTGTGTACTCTATCTTGGAGTTACGGTTCGGGTCGAAATACGTGGCCATGGAATACTTCGGGCTTAAGAGGATGAGTGTGCAATGTGTGTCACTGCACAGAACACGGAATGTTAGAAAAAAAAGAACGATCAAAATCTAAGAAATCATATGTTACTGGGCGGTTCAGGGATGAGTTACTCGGGAAAGTAAGCCACAAGGAAGTTATCCTTATCTGGGTTTGCCAGAATGACGTCTTCGAGGTGTGAACTCGCAACTTGGCAGTCCCCAGCACTGCTCAAGTGCTTGGCACGCATGTAGAAGGGGTCGACTATCACGATGTCCGGGGTCTTTTCTCTAATGATCCGCATCTCCATACTCAACGAAAACAGCCGAACGAAGGTGTAGTGCAGCGGATGAAGGTTAAACATAGCAAAGATGTCATCGAACCGCAGGACGATCGTACCCCCGATGTCGCCATCCACAAAGCCCTTGCCCTCTGGCACCTTGTCCACGATAACCGGGTATGCCACATCCTTCTCTCTGAGAGGCCGCTTCTCCAAAGAAAGAACACTTTCGTGCAGACTCCGCATAGCACCGGTTGTAGCATTCAGCATATTTGGCGGTAGCATCGCCCTACCTGCCACATGCACCCTCCTCGTGATATCCTTAGGTGAAGGTGGCCCGTCCTGAGCACGGATCGAACTCGGTGCCGGCTGGCTCGCACCGGCGCCCTTGTTAGTCTTTCGCTTCCGTCCCTTCTTCTTGATCTCCTGTAATGGGACCGAGTTCTGCTTACAGACCGCCTTCTTGAGCGTGTTGGGGCTGATAATATTTCGCACGTCAGCTATCTGAGGCTCGGTGAAGGCGGGAGCTGGAGGCGTGTCCTGAGAACTGAACGCCAGACGACGCCTGTTGCAATTGGATTTCCTCGTCGTACCAGCTAGATCGCGGTCGTCTTGGTTGGGTTCTTGAGAAAGAGGCCCGCATAACTCGTCAGTGTACCCATGTTCGGCCAAGTACTTATCAACTTTGGTAAATGTATCGTCGTCGTTGTCGTCGCCGTCCGGATCCTGTGCCATAGGGCTGTCTGGATCCTGTGCCATAGGGATGTCCGGCAGGTCCAGTAGTGTTGCGGTGTTCTTGCCATGGCTTGGCGCCGGCACGACTGGCGGTCTTGTCTATGGGGTGGTGTCCCCCGTCCCCAAATGAATCTGGCTCTTCGGCCAAAGCAGGGGCCAGTTTACGCAGGCACTGAGGGTCATCTCATCTTCTTCGTCGGCCCTAGCGGGTCGAATCGGAGGTAACAGCACATCGCAGCCTAGCAGCACCCAAACCACTTCAACCCTATACACTGTGGGTGGCATCAGATTACCGTGGAACATGGGGTTGCCAGGTTGAACGATTCTGCCCTTGGCGACATCGACAACTCGGTGCCCATGAAGTGCAGAAGAGTGCAAGGAACATCGGCGGTTCCCTGCGAAAACATGTACAGGGCGTCAGGGATGCCCAGTCAAAGGCAAGGAGATGAAGTCATCCGCCGAGAGGCTTACTTACCGTGATGCAGTCGAGCTCGGCTAATGTCGAGGCACCGCCAACGCCGGTCGTGCAACTGACGGAGGGGGCGCTTGCTGGCGAGGTGCCGGCCAGCATACACCCGGGTGCATTAAGCTCCAATGCCCGTGACGGCGCTGGAGACATGAATACCGCCTCCGCCAGAGACGCCAATGGCGCCGCCGCAGGAGACACCAATGGCGCCGCCTGCGCGCTGTGCGAGTTGCTAGCCGTGAAGCTGGGAATCGGGGGAGGCCCCTGTTGGCCGCCCGCAATCCACGTCGTCAGCCCATGAATCAACGTAGGCACCATGGCGTTGAGCTTCGTTCCTAGTTGTTGTTCCACTTGCTCTTGGACAAGCTCTGGAATCCGCGCCACTTGTGCCTTGAGTTCTTCAACCTCGCGCGTCTGGCTTTCCGAGCTGGTCTTTTTCTCCTTCCGCACACCAACGGTATAGTATGACCCCCATTTTGTGGACAAGCCTTTGCCGGCCACACAACCAGCTAACGTCGGCTTAGTGAGCTTATCCTTGTTTTTCATTACGTTCAACGCCCTATTTAAAGGGGTGTCGAAAGGGGAGCTCTGAGACGACCCCGCGCTACTGCTTTCAGTTTCCTACGGAAGGAACATGAACCATTTAGAAATATTGGGGATTAATTAGAGTGCAACCATATGGAGCTAATTTCGCGGGGGTGTATTCCTTACCAGAACAAGCTCAAGCGCCCTGGTGTTCGGATCCGTGGTAAGCTCCTTTGTTATCGGGTCCTCCTTGTACTGGGCCCTGACAAAGTTCCTGGTCTACTTGTCACCGCTGTATTTCTCGAAGCGGGACGGTAGGCCTTGCTCGGCACGCTCCGCGTCCTCCTTGTCCCATATAGGCTCCGCCACTCTGTAACCGCCGAGACCGAGTTTGTGTTCCCCTAAGTTCAACTCCCGCATTTCTTTCCCCCACTGACCTGATTCGGAGGTTGCGCTGCTCTCGCACTTGATCTTGAACTTCTTGTAGTCATCTTCGCTGATCGAAGAATATTTCGCCTTGATCTTCTCATAACTATCACCTTTATCAATCATTCTCTTCACCGCGCTTCTCCAAGTAGACAGGGTCGTGCTCATCCTCGTGAGGGCGGCACTGTTCAGTTTATTCCCTGAGAGGCATGTGTTTTCAAAGTCGGCGGGGAACTTGTATCGTTCGTGCAGCTTCGTGAAGAGGAGGTTGCGCAAATTCCCACAGTCCTTATGCCTAAGGTTCTCGGTGTTGATCGAGACGATGCTCTGGAGAATGCACCCAAGCTGAAGCGAGTACCCCTTGACTATATGTTTTGGTTCCGTTGGATGCCCGTCGGAGTCCACTTGAGTAAATTCCTCCTTGAGGGTGCTAAGCGCATTCGGGCGCCGGTCCTTCCTTTGCTTCTTCGGTTGGCTGCCATCTGTGTGTGCGCCGCCATCATCAGTGGTGGCATCCTCGGCGGCACCATCAGTGGTGTCATCCCCGACGCCACTAGGGGTTGTGTAGTCAGGATCGGTGTCTTCCGGGGCGTCCTCATAGCGGTGAAGTTGTTCCTCCATCTCCCGGGACAGCTCCCAGAATTGCTTGCCGCCTGAACCGCCGGCCTCATCGTTGTTGGCCATGTTTCACTCTAAATAGGAAAACAGTTTGGTCAAAAAGTTGGTTATTGTCAAGGAACAAGATCATGGTCTCATCATTTAGGGTTTGTCGACACCGAGGCATCCTAAAAGCTAAGCTTTTATCATTTAGGGTTTGTCGACGCCGAGGCACCCTAAAAGCCTAAGCCGAGGCACCCTAGGTTGGGCCTAATCACTTGGCACTAATCACTTGGCTCTATTGCCACCTATGTTGGGTTTATCATCTAGGGTTTATCGATGCTAAGGAGAATTCTAAGTTGGGCCTAATCACTTGGCTCTATTGCCACCTATGATTTAATGCAGCAAGAATGGCGGGGCAGTTGATCCTACTTAACTAGGTACTAAGATACCCCGGCCCATGCATTAGTCGCAAGTACCCCATATGTCCTATTTTTAGTAAAGTCATGCTAAAATTCACGGAAAATTTCAGCATGACCTTTGCTGAAAATAGGACATATGGAGTACCCGAATTTGCCGGAACGGAAGTTAATCAACATTCCGGCAAACTCAAGGGCCTCTCGGGGTACCTGCAAATTCATCACGACACGATGGTCGGAGACATGACCTTTGCAAAATGGTCGGAGACACGATGGTCTTTCTCAATGTGATCAATTGATGGATCAACACATAAAACATGTCCAATAAGTATGATTTATAGAGTCAACATCAGTATGAATATATATAAAGTTTTTCTTCATCAGCCAGGCCCATGCAAGTAACTGCATCCAGCAACTATTTCTGCTACTCTGTAACTAACTACACTCTGTATTTATAGATTCATTTCAGATGAGATCAGATTGAGCTCCAACTGTAGCTGCAGCTGAGGGACCCATGAGCCATCATACCAGCCAGCCAGGAAATAAACTTTACTTTCCAAAGGAAATAAAAATACAATGCATACATACATACTTAAGCAGGTAGATAGATAGATAGATAGATAGATGAGCATGTTCAGTTTACAAGAATGAATATAAACAAGCAAAGAATGCATGCATGCATATCAAAAGTTGGCATCTACTGCTACTGCTACTGCTTGCCTCTGCTGCTATTGAATATTTATCATTACCTGAAATTGTTCCTTTCACTACAAGTAAATGCAACTTTTCCATTAATTAAAACTAAATTGTTCCTTCATGATATTCTCTCTTCATCTACCCCTAGGAGTATTTCTAACTTGAAAATCTCTGGTGAACTGCCTGATGATGTACTAGCAGTACAAGCTCTCTTCTTTTCTTACATTCGCTTGTTCCGTACCTTTTTCTGTTTACTGATTAAACATGCAGTGGAGTAGTGTATTGCAGTGCATGCAGTGGAGTAGAGCAGAGAATTTGCAAAGAACTATAGTATCACCGGAGTAAATTGCAGTAGTGCAAGTTTCAGTAGACCAGAGAATATCCCTACAGTAGTGCCCTCCAACAGTAGTTCTTGCTTGCAGTAGTTTTAGGGAGTACTGCAATTTTGCAAGTTTGAAGTAAAACATTTCAGTTAATGCAAGTACTCCTCTTGCTCTCTACTTTCCCTCTTCTCTTCTTTAGTTAATTAACTGAATTTTACTGATGTTGTTGTTAACTGAATTTTATTGATGTTGTTGTCGACTTGCTGTTAATGAACAGTGGCTAAAGATATATAAAACTCCATTGCAAATGTGCCATGTCAATAAAACAACTCTTAGAAGTGAAGAACATGTTCTCCAAAATGAGTAGAAAGGGAGCATGCTGACATCTATACAAGCCAGAAGATACAAGTTAAACTCAGGACAAGTTAAACTTAAGCTAGAAGATACAAGTTGAACACACACCAGGCAGTTTTTATAATATTATCAGAAAAATATCTTCAGTGTAACTCAGGACAAGAAAAATCTCCACCAGAATAGGACTAGCATTTAAGAGTAATTTCCTCCAGTCAAACAAAGTTCAAACAAAAATTGACAACAGTCTTTTGATTAAGAGCCAAGTCACAACACGCTTTGAAGTTCAAAAAAAACTGACAACACTTGTTTGATCTGTCTCCTCCAAGAAAGAGCCAAGACAGTCTCACCCAACTAGGGAAACATCGGTTAGACCACTAGCAATTGGGAATACACAACCGGGGCTAGGTTTGTGCTCTAGCTAGGCAGTAAAACAGAGCATATAGAGGCATTGCCTGCCTCTGCTGCAAGTGGGGATGTGAGCAGGATTATCACAACTAGTCGCCAACCCGTGCACTTGCACGGGCTAGCTATCACTCTAAACACATAATATACCACAATAATAGACTAAGTAGAAAACACTCAGGTTATTAATACACGGTCGTTGAGGCCCTATAATCTCTCAGCTCAGCATGTAAACATAATAATCCATAAGATTCATGATGTTTCTGCTCATATTTTTTCAGCAAGAGAGATTTTAGAGTTTAAATAGAACATACGGTGCATAACTATGTATAATAATTGATGGGCAACATAAATGTACTCATTACTGGAGATAGAAACCCCTAATAGTGTTGTTGTGCCTAATAATGTTCTATATGATTCGGGTTGTATCTCTATGGACGTTTTCTCATTCTTCCAAAGCTTCACTAAAAATCAAATAATCAGTGCTAAAGGCCATGTGAAACAAAGTGCAAAAAAATATTATTTGCCATGAAATTCAGATTCTTTTATTTTTTCATTTGTGAAAAGAATGTTTTGAGAAAAAAGGCGTACAGATACATCTGAAAAGGTTGCTAGTTGAAAAATGCATGATGTTCTATGTCGAGGAACAACATAGGCAGAAAGGCTAGGCAAAAAACGCAGCCCATGGCTTCTGAAAATGGCCATGAAGTCAGCAGTGTGAGGTGAACCTTCGAAGTAATGTATAGAAAATAAAGGCTAATTCTAACATTGTTCGGATCCATAAAGCATAATATAAAATAAGAGGAAAATAATTGTGCTTTTTTCTCAATATTTTCGACATCTCATTATGAAAAGAAAAACAAACAGAATGAATTCTCTAGCTATTGAGGTAGCTGCTATTTTACCTAGTTGTCATAACCCAAAAATTTGCAATATCCTATAGTGGCCACGTTATTGCCTAAATATTGCTAATCTTTCAAAATATTTGTTCTGAGAAAAATTACCAACCCAAAGAAATCGAGAGCTCTACTCTGCCATATAGACATATCAGTGGGTAACAGCAAAATTTGATGGGTCTAATACATATGTTAGAGGTCCTAGTGGTACTAAATGTGTATCTTATGTAGATTGGGTATGATTTCCTGTAGCATAACTTCTGTTTCAGTGTCAATGTCAATAAGAAATTCTGAAATACAGACGTTCAAAAAATTAGAGCCTTCTCAAGTACTTTTTTGCTCCCATAACAAACTAATAACGAACTGGAGCAGCATGAATAGTAAATAAATTCTATTGCTGCAAGCATAGAGGTGCATATATAGCACGTATACCCTATCACACCTCGTTACTATTGATTGAATGTTCTATTCTCTGTTAGGAAATTTGTTCATGGAGATTGATATCATTACGAATCCATGTCTTCCACCTCCAACTTCTGTATAGTACAAAATATAGCAGAGTGTCTACACTGAAGCGATTTAACAACTGTAAGCTGATCAGAAGCAATCCAGTGGAGATAACCCTGCATCTCGAGTCATGATATCAACCTAATATAGAAGTCTATGTCCATTAGATAATCAAAGTACAGGGTAAAGAAAACTAATCAGAACGATATAAATAGAATAAGGTGAAAAGCCATCATGTCTCCTTTGGGGGAAATGTCAACAACATCTGCTTGGATAGGTGAATGGGTGATGACGGCAGCACTGGCGGGATGGCACTTCGTCTTGTCAGCTTGAGTTATAAGATCTTCATTTTCTTGTAACTTTAAATGAATAATAAGTTGACACTGCCCATGAAAAAAGAAAACCAAATAAAGAAATTCGACCTTATTTTTTATGTGAAAAAGGGGAGTTCAAGATAGGGATACCTATGCTGCACGCTCCTGGTAGCCCTTGTAGGAGTAGAAAAATTGTCCTGATCCACATGTATAGCAGCCAAGTAAATAACATACCAGAACTTGGCAAAATTCCATGTTTGCTAGAAGAAATATGTAAATAATTAAGAGGATATTGGAGATAAATTAAAGCAAATACAAATAGAGAAATTATGTAGACATGTTTGAGAACAGCGGTCCTCCCATTAATATATCGCTAGTTTGCTGCATCCTGATGAAAGCAGCGTATATCTCTACCCCATTACTTGACATAGTATGCCTCGCCCCATGAACACCCTTGCTGGTCCATGTTTCATCCCTATATGCATGTCCTTGCATCCATGGCTTCCACCAAATTAGATGTGTTCGTGGACTGCATCAGGGCCGGCGTCAGCGATCTGGGTCTGCTTCCAGCAGAGGTTTCGCTGCTGGAACTCAAGTCGTGAGGGAGAGAAAGATTGAAGATTCTGCGCAGAAAAGAATAGAATATGAGGAATTAAATGGATATATATTAGCCATTATCGTGTTAGGGAAAGAAAGCTGCAGCCTATAAGAGTTGAGAGATTAGATCGAGATCAAGTGTTACCGTGCTAGCGAAGGAAAGCTACAGAAATTATCCACGGCTTCCACCAAAGTAGACACGTTGATGGACTGGATCAGGGCTGGCCTCTGCGGTCTTGTCCTTCTTCCAGCAAAGGTTTCGCGGAGGGAACTCAAGTCGTGAGGGAGAAGAAGATGGAGGATTCTGCGCAGAAAAGTATAGAAGGCCATTATCGTGTTAGGGAAAGAAAGCTATACATATGAGATGGGAGATTAGATGGAGATCAACTGCTACCGTGGTAAAGAAGGAAAGCTGCAGAAATTTTGGAAAGCTGAGCGCTGGAGATGAGAGATTTGTGGAGATTACGTGACATCTCCTGTTTATTCTATCATGATTAAAGGAGAAGGAAATTGTGTGATGATATTTCTTGATTTATGATGCGAGATCTCTTTTTTTAGCATCATGACGTGAGATCTCTTTCTTTTCAAGGATGATTCAAGTCTTGTTTTTTAGGAAAGCAAGTATCCTGAGATATATGTTTTTACGTGAGATGTTCTGTTTAATGTAACGTGATTAAAATAGAATGGAATTCTGTAATTATATTTTTTGTTGTAGGACGCGAGATCCACAATGCAGATTCAAGTTTACCATCGTGTCATATGTTTCTTCGGATGGAAGAAACGGTGGCTACAATTTTTACAGTGAGAAACGATTATTTTTTATTTAATTCTTTTAGCCCATAATTCTATTGGTTGATCTGAACCGTAATAAATCGGTCCCACCAGATTAACGGTTCCTAATTTCTGATTAACGTGGTAATTTTTTGGGAGTCTGTAATTACTATAGGTATAGATTAGATCACTAATTTTCTGGAATCTTATTTACAATTTTCTTCAAACTAGTTACCACTCACTAATACAATGTTTTCTAAACTGGTTGCCATCATCTCCCTTTTTTTCATTTTGGTTATGTGAAATTAGTTGTAGTGAGTGGCCAAGCAACCACTAGCAATTTCTGCATAACAATTCCCGGTAGTTTTACCTGTAAGCCCCCCTCTTCTGGCAACCTAGTAAAAAAAATTATACTACACAGGAAGCATCTGTTTCCATCTCTCTGTATAAAGGTTTAGCATTTGGCTGAATTGACTGAACGAGAAATGGGAAAAACTAACAACTCAAACAGCAAATGTCATATATATGTTGGAAATTGCAGTGATAACTGATCGGCGTGTTCCATTTGTCAGTGGTATTTACAAACTAATTCTCTTCGTTTTCTTGGGGAAAAGTTGCTCTTTGCTTAACTACTAGCAAAATCATTGTGCATTGTTTTCTGTAATATTGTATCAGTTGTTTATATGCTTGTGCCATCATGGCCCTAACTATACCCCAGAATGATGCCACTGCCGTTCGGCGCTACTGTTGGATTGAAATACTACAGCCGGAATCAACAGGATTATCGCCGATTTGCTGGACAAACAGAGTGTTTGCGAGAAGGAAGAGGGGAGAGGAGGAGGAGCTCACCGGGGAGGCGCAAGGAGGCCCTGCGACATCTTAGTAGCAACAGAGGTGGCCGGAGTTGAGGAAGACAGCGGCGGCCCGAGGAAGAAGAGGTGGAGGGGGGTGGAGGGGTCGAGCACCGTCGCGCCCTGGTTCCGCGGCTCGCAGACCCGGTGTTGAAGCAGATTCTGCCCGCCGCCTTGCCTGTCGCCTCGCACGGTGGAGCTCGAGGGCTGGGAAGGCGAGGGAGGGGGTGGGTGGGTGCGGTGAAGGCGAGGGAGGGGGTGGATTGGGAGCGGACGGCGATGGGGGGTAGGGCAGGGGCTAACTGGGGGCGGCGACGGAGACGGAGGCGCGGGGGTGGCGGCGGCGTGAGTCGGGGCAGCGAGGGGAAGTGGATCTGGCGAGGGAGAGGGACGAAGGGGATCTGGCGAGAGGGAGGGAATTAGCTAGGGGGGGAATCTTACTAATGGCGCACCAGCGGTCGGTGCGCCATTAGTAATTTTTTTTACATAGCAATGGCGCACCAGGCAGAGGTGCGCCATTAGTAATCTTTTTTTTATTTTTTGTTGCATGTAATAATTTTATAGAAAATGAATATGAATATGAAACAGTAATATTTTTTTATAAAAACAACAATAATTCTTGTTTAACTACAATTGTAGTCTACACTTTTTTATTATTATTTTTTAAAAAATGAATATGAATATGAAAGGGTGCGGGGGGTGCTTGTCGGAGGTGGTGGAGCGGGGGAGGGTGC
>NC_041391.1:7003673-7008015 GCF_002162155.2 Triticum dicoccoides | reverse complement strand
GGTGGAGCGGGGGAGGGTTGCGGTGGGTCATCGGCGGCGGTGGAGCTAGCGGGGGAGGGTGCGGGTGGGATCGAGATTTAGATCAAAAAGTGTCCATGAAATGTAAAAATATTCATGATATCAAAAATTGCCCATGAAATACAATCGAGAAATGAAGACTACGATTTAAATACAATCGATCTTAGCTAGCTATCTGTTCACAATCTTCTTGCCCTTCTTTTTCGTAAATGGAGTTCTTTTGTGGAACGGACGTCCTTTAGGTAGGGTTGTCCTACTTCTTCTTGTGGTGTGTGCTGCTACTTCATTGTCGTCGTCATGTTCGATCTTCGGGTCGCCGTACTTGTCGAAGTCTTGCTCATTGGCTACTCCATCCATTCCGATGATCTTCCTTTTGCCTCTCCTCACGACAACACGACTGGGCTTTGACGGGTCGGTAATGAAGAAGCATTGGTCCACTTGGGAAGCCAGTACCCATGGCTCATTTTTCGCAGTGACGTTTGCACCCGCGGTCTTGGATTTGGCTTCGGGTATAACCATGGTGGTGAAATACCGGTCTTCTTTTAGGACGCTCTTGGCCCATCTGACACGGAACATCGGGACCTTCTCTCCAGTGTAGCTCAGCTCCCAGATCTCCTCGATCCTTCCTTAGTATCTGTCCTTGTCGTTGCCGGTGTAGGATTCCATCATTACCCCGGAGTTCTGATAACCATCGCTCTTCATGTCCTTGTCCTCGGTGTAGAATGTGTAGCCGTTGATATAGTACGCCTCATAGGTCATCAGGTTGTGCTCGGCGCCCTGTGACAAGGCGAATATGAGTTGTTCTTCCGCAGAAGAATCCTGATGTAAAGGGTATGACAGAAGCTTCTGCTTGAACCAACGCGTGAAACATGAGTTGTGCTCTTTGATTATATCTCTGTCCGTCCTCTGTTGCCCTCGGTCATTGTACGTCTTCTGAATAAAGGTTTTGTGCTCTACCACCCAAGGATCGACCACATCTATGTGTTGTAGCGCGACTAGGTTTACTCTTTCAAAGTCGGCGAGTTGACCCTTGAAGTCGACATGCATTTCACAGAGACCCTCATGGTGACCCCATCCAGTGAGCCTGCCTAGGTGCCTGTTGACGGGCAGACCAACGGGGTTCTCGATGCCTAGATAATTCGTGTAGTAGGAGATGCACTCTTCGGCCAGAAAGCCCCTGACTATACTTCCCTCTGGAGGTGACATGTTGTAAACGTATCCTTTGATGACACCATTCATCCTTTCGAACGGCATCATGCTGTGCAGGAACGTCGGCCCGAGTTGGATGATATCCTCCACGATATGGACCAGCAGATGCACCATAACGTCGAAGAATGTGGGCAGAAAGTACATCTCAAGCTTGCATAGTATCACCACGATCTCTTCCTGTAGCCTTCTGAGTTGCCTCACGCCAATGGACTTTCGAGAGATGACGTCGAAAAAGTTGCATAGGCCAAATAGCGTTTCACGGACGTGCGCGTCCATGATCCCACGGATTGCAACTGGAAGTATCTGCGTCATCAGCACGTGACAGTCATGAGACTTCATCCCGCTGAACTTCTGCTTCGTTGGGTCTAGGTATCTGCTTATCTTCCCCGCGTAACCGTAAGGAAGTTTTACTCCTAGGAGGCAGGTGAAAAACTGCTCGATCTCCTCCTGACTATGAGTGAACCATGCGGGAGGGTAATCATTTCCGGCTTCTTGGCCTTTTTGACTTTGCGACGACTTTCTGTGTCCTGCTTCGCCTCATCATCATCATCATCATCATCATCATCATCATCATCATCATCATCATTAGCGTGAAGCTCCTGCCTGATGCCCATTGATTTCAAGTCTGCCCTTGCTTTCGGCCCATCTTTGGTCCTCTCTGGCATGTTGAGCAGGGTACCAAGCAGACTCTCGCACACGTTCTTCGTGATATGCATGACATCAAGGCTGTGAGGCACACGGTGGATCTTCCAGTACGGCAAGTCCCAGAAAACAGACCTCGTTTTCCATACCTTCAGCAGCGGCTGTGGCGCCTTTCGCTTTTTTCCCGGCTCTGGCGCCTTTTGCTTCTTTCCCGGCTGTGGGCAGTCTTTCCAATTTTCAACAGCTCGTCTATTTCCTTGCCGCTCCTCGTACACGGGCGTTTTCGGGGTTCGGTTTCACCATCGAACAGACCCTTGCGTTTCCTCCACGGGTCATCGTCGCGAAGCCACCTTCGATGTCCCATGAACATGGTTTTCGAAGACCCGGGATCTCTATCTAGCTGGCGATACGTTGTGTCATCCATGCACCTTACGCATCCAGAAAATCCATGGACTACCTGCCCCCCGAGATATCCGTAACCGAGATAGTCGTGCACCGTCGTGAGCAGTGCGGCTCTCATAGGGAAATATTCTTTCTCTGCGGCATCCCACGTATTGGCTGGCATTTTCCACAACGTGTCTAGCTCCTCCTTCAGCAGTCCCAGATACAGATTGATGTCGTTCCCTGGTTGTTTCGGCCCTTCAATTAGCATACTCATGTGAATGTACTTCCTCTTCATGCACAACCAGGGGGAAGGTTGTACATCCACACAAACACAGGCCAGGTGCTATGTGTGCTTCTCTGGCTGCCAAACGGATTGACTCCATCGGTGCTCGCGCCCAGCACGATGTTCCTTGGATCCTTCCCAAATTCTGGGTATTCGAAGTTCAATGCTTGCCACTGGCTCGCATCCTTAGGGTGACTCAACATCTTGTCTTTTTTATTTATCTCCGGATCATTTCCGTCATCTTTCCGCTTCTTCTCCTCCCTATCCGCTTTGCTACCTTAGGTTCCGCGAAATACCGCTGCAGACGAGGAGTGATCGGAAAGTACCACACCGATTTTCAAGGAGCTTTCTTCCTCTTCTTGTATCGAGTGACGCCGCACACCGGACATATGGTAGACTCCGCGTGCTCGTACCGATAAATGATGCAATTGTTCATGCACACATGTTATTTCACGTGCAGTAAATCCAAAGGACACACGATTTTCTTCGCCTCCTCGAAACTGGTCGGGCACTTGTTCCCCTTTGGAAGACGTTCGTGCCAGAATGACATGTTCTCGTCGAAGCATGCGTCGGTCATTTTGTGTTTTACCTTCATCTCCAAAGCCATGAGCGTTACTTTCAGGCGGGTATCCTCGGGCCTGCATCCTTCATACAATGGAGTAACATCGTCTATCTCCAGTTGATCCAGCTTGGCTTTCTCTCGGGCGGCAGCTCTTGCGTTATCCATCTGCTTGCAAAGCAACTCTTGAATATGAGGGTCCTGCACCCAGCCTCCATCGTCGTCTGCTCCGGCATCTTCATCTTCATGATCAGGCCCTTCATCTTGATCTTCCTCATCGTCATGTACGACATCTTCTACATGATGACTGTGTACAGCATCACCGCCGTGATCATGTCCTGGAGATTCTTCATCTTCTCGCCCGCCCTCGCCGCAGTGGTACTTGTCTTGTTGCCCTTCCTCATTTCTTGCCCGACCCCCATAGACGACTTCATAGTCATCTTCATCACCTTGCCACCGATAGCCATCCATGAAACCACGCAAGAGCAGGTGGTCCCGCACCTGCCCGGAACCCGGGTCCGCAATAAGGCTCTTCAGCTTGCATCTTCGACACGGACATCTTATCTCCGTCTCGTTCTTTTGAGGCATCTCGGCCTTCGCGGAGCTCAAAAACCTATTCACGATGCCTTCGGTCATCGTGCAAACCATGGACTCCTGCGGGGTAGAGCAAAACGATATTTTAGAACCAAGAAAAATTTGGCATGACCTTCCCAAAAAATAGGACCAAAAAGAATGCATAGTGCCAAAATTCTCGCCGAAACGGAAATGAATCAACATTCCGGCAAAATATTGGCAACTATCACATTTCAAATACCGGTACCTGCAAACACAAACATATATGCAACACCACAAACACAAGCAACACCACAAACATACATAGATCTAGCTAGGCCACAAAAAGTGCATGTGCACGTTGTTGGAGCGAGCTAGGGAGAAAAAAAGTAGATCTACATCATGAAGATAGCTTTCCCCTTACTTACCTATCAAAAAAGGGTAATTTCACCACTTAATTTTCATGAATCTATGGTGGAAATGAGGTGAGGAGGAGGAGGCAGCCGAAAGATTGGAGAAGGAGGTGGAGGGGATGAAGTGGGGAAAGTGAGTGGGTAGGTGTGGGGTTGTCCAAAATATCTTGTTGGGGTCCCAGGTTACTAATGGCGCACCAGTAGCAAATGCGCCATTAGTAACCCTGGTTACTAATGGCGCACCTGCTGGTGGTGCGCCATTAATAGTGTTGCAGAGAAGTA
>NC_041391.1:6999442-7003126 GCF_002162155.2 Triticum dicoccoides | reverse complement strand
GCACCTGGTCATAGTGCGCCATTCCTAGTCTAAACTAGTAATGGCGCACCTGGCCAGAGTGCGCCATTAGTAGTTTTGCAAAAAAGAAAAGAATAAAAATAAATACAGTAATGGCGCATGATCTGCCTCGTGCGCCATTACTAGTTAGAACTAGTAATGGCGCACTTCGACTTGATGCACCATTAGTATGTATGGAAAAATGAAAAAAAAATTAATACTAGTGGCGCACCATGTCCCTGGTGCACCATTAGTGTCTTCCACACTAATGGCGCATCACCGACTGGTGCGCCATTAGTATATAGTAGTGGCGCACTGGTTCCTCGGTGCGCCATTAGTATCAATCCTATCTATAGCCCTTTTCCTAGTAGTGTGCCCGCCGGAGCAATGACTGGCATCGGCGGAGGGGTCTGGCCGTTCTTCTCGCACATGGACTGCACATTTGGTTTTGACGAGTGAGTCATATTAGTTACTAATGAAAGGAACATTGCGTGCATGATTTAGCAAATATGCAGAAAAAACTTACCACGAAGAGCTCGTACATGGCCCGGTTAGCCGAGTCGTTCCGGTTCCTCTCCTCCTCCAACAGCCTAGCCGTCCTCTCCTCATTCTCCCTGTCCCTCTCCGCCGCCTGCCGGTCCCTCTCCGTCAACTGCCGGTACCTCTCCTCAAAAGCAGCTTGGGTCTTCACTCTCTCTGCCTCAATAGCAGCCTGCAACACCACTCGTTAGCACTGTAATCATTGACGGCCGCAAACACGGCGGAGCTCGTCGAACGCACGGGGAGGTCGTTGAACACCAGACCCTCACAGCGATGAAACAACTGCACATTTAAATCCACCCGACCAATGCAAATATATATGATGTTTTTCATAACAAAATTGGAAAATATATGACCTAATTCATAATTCACAAATAAATAGGGAGTGTCTATTTAGTACTTGATTGTTTTGCAATTCGGTATCATTCACATTTCCTGACAAATATATAGAGGACACTTGTATGTCCAAAAAAACCCACCCCGGCGACTGTATGCTTTCTATTTCTAAAAAATGGGTCGGGCTAGACTGTCACCCGGTTTCAACTAAACCTGAACCACAAATACCCTGGACCATGGCGAACAACTGCCCATCAGCTTGCGACCCAACAAACAGCCAAACACTGAGGGAAATCCCAGGAAGATCACCAGGTCAGAAACACTTCTACTTACTATATAGTAATAAAATCTTTTGATCACATACAGAACAGGCATACGAGCTACGAGAGACTCGACGCAAACACACCTATACCTACAACTGCAGTATGCCACGTTCGAGTCTTCTTGGCTAGAGCTACACGTGAAGTGACCAGGACTAGGACTGGATCAACTGTCTTCTTGGCTAGAGCTACACGTGAAGCTGCGTCCTGACCGCGAAGAGACTTAGGGTGCGTTTGGATGCAAAGTATTTTTGTAGTTTTTCTAGAATACAGTGGTTTCTGAAAAAACCATGGAAGTTTTGTAAACCATAATATCCCAGAAACCGTGGTATTTTTGAAGTATTTAAAAAAGAGCTCCCTAGCTCTTTTTTCTAAACAGAATGGAGAGGAAGTGCAGCTCACGTTGCCATCTACGTCGAGATAAGAATATCAGTTGTGATCGCCTTCTAATTTTCCTGCATCTCTTATACGATAACGATCTGTATTATCTCCTGGTATGCGCTCGTCTATGCCCTACAATATTCTGTCCTTAGGGATTTGTCCAGTCTGATTGCAATGTTGCTGCAAGGGATGGCATATAGATTAGATTGCAAGACTGCTGCAAGGGATGTTGCTCTCGTGTTCTTGTTGTGAGCTTATAAGGCTGTGGTGTGTTTGCTGTTATCTTGGATGTGTATGAATACATGATTATTGCTTGTTTGAACATTTGGGGCTCCCTCAGCAAAAGATATGACTCCAGGTATGGGTCACTTTTGTTTATCTTATTACCATGTACTACCAATATACTCCTATGTTTCATTGGCTGTGACTAGATGCCAGTGTAGTTTGTTAGTACTCATGCTATGTTATTTTACCTGTTATGGTTTGCTAATGTTGATTGTGCTATGCAAACTTGCTGCTTTGTAGTATTAGTGTTTTCATGGGTTTCTTAAGCGATGATGGCTTGTCTAGTTCAAGCCTGTCATGTTCATTGTGGGATGGCTGTTTTTTGAATTTGCAGAGTGATATTGAGGGGACTCAAAATCCTGAAATCTTGGATTTTGGTAGCAAATTAGCGTATCTTACTGTTGTAAATTTGTAACAGCTGTGTGCATTTTGGGGATCAGTATGTTCTGGATTTGTAGTGTGGGTCTAGGAGTTGATGAACTGTCTTGAATTACGTGCATTTTCTTGATTTGTAAAGTGCGATTCTAGGAGCCTGTGGACAATCTTGAATTTGAAGACTACATCTGAATTAGTACTTTCGGCAACGCTGTCTTCCATTGGCCAACTAGAGTATCTGTCTTGTCTCTTCCATTGACCAGCTACTGGTGTGATGCCAGCTACATGTAATTTACTCTATTGTAGTATGCTTGAACTTTTCTATTTGGGGAAACTGTACTGTCTATTTGGTCTGTATAAAGAGGCATGATTCCCAATTTGCTTGAATAGATGTATAATAGATTTTCTGAGGTTATGCTTGGTAAATATAGCTTGTCTGCCCTGAAAAATCACTCTTTGTAGATTTCATAGTTTTATTTGCACCAAGGGTGCTGGCCGGAGTTTTGGTTACCATTATAGTTTCAGAAGATGAAAAGAGCTTCTGTTGTTGAAGTTCTTCACTAGTTCGTTCTTCAGTTGGTAGTTTTGGTAAAACTGAGAAAAACCATGGTTTAAAGAAACTGTAATATTCATTGTGTACACATCTGAATATAGTGGTTTTCAATTACCATGGTTCTCTAGAAACTTTGTTGCCAAACTAAAAACTTTTATTTTAATACTGCGGTATTTACCAAACCAAGGTTTTTTCTCTGCATAAAAAAAAGACCTCTGGACCTCTTTTTTTAAAACAGAGCAGCTGTAAAAGAAAGAGGGAAGCATGGTTATCTATTCCCTCACTATTCGCATCAATTCCCCTTCGCTTCCATGCCATCGTTGCCACTGCCATGTCGTTTCTAGAATTTTATCCCTCAGCGGCAAAATTTTAGTAGGCGTCGCATGACTCGCCGCTGCTACCTAGAGGCCATGGCATGTTTCTGCATGGGGCTGCAATAGATCGCAGCTTCCTGGATGCATGGATTTCTGCGTTCTTATGCATGATACAGCCAGCCAGGTAGAGCAGCGCTGCTCTTACGCTGGTCAGTTGCTGGATGCAATGGCTAGCCAGCTAACATCTAGAAAACATGCTTGTATGCAGTGCTAACAGCTAGTCAGCTAATGTTACATCACTGTAATACTGTAGTTTTTCAATACTTTTGTTTTCGCAACACCTTGCTATCAAAATCCCCTAGAAATTATAGTCCATATTAGCACAAGAATTGACAAAGAAAAGTACCAGATAATCTGCGTTGGATGGCCCCGTGGCGGGGAGGGCCGCGGGAAGGGGGCGGCGCCGCGGCCTGGCTCGGTGGAGGGGCAGGCTGCGGTGGCGGGGAGTGCCGCGGGGCACGTCGCGGTGGCCGGGAGGGCCACGGTGGCCGGGAGGGCCGCGGGGAGGGGGCGGCGCCGCACC